>NW_027180164.1:0-120000 GCF_036669925.1 Montipora capricornis | reverse complement strand
AAGCGCAGTGTCTTCCCGATGCTGTTTATGATTTAATTATTGGTAATGTACCAGGCGCAAGAGCCGCTGACGACCCAGACCCAAGCTGGCAAGTTCCTGTACAAGAAGCTGTGTGCATTCAAGTTGGCGGAGGCCGTGTAAGTTTATTGAGTACGTGTTGTTAAGAGTTTTACTTCGTGGAAACTACGTTCATTTTTGGAATAAATCTTCTTGTTGTTGTTCCGACAACCCTGCGTTCAGTTTAGTTGCAAACTACCTTTCCTCAAAACGTTCGAACTCGTAACAAACTGACTGACCAGCTTCCACCTTCTCTTCTCTTCCCTAGGAAGGAGGGAGTCACCGGCCTGCCTTACCGGTTCTGGGACGACAAGAAGCCACCACAAGCTATGTGCAGAGCAGTTGCGTTTTGCGGTCCATGGGAAGGCTGAAAAAGTTCATACTTACCTGACGCTCTTCATTGGGTTGTTGACGTCGGTAAGTGTCTCTGCCGTTAAAAGCTCGTGAGGGCTTGGCAGTTGTCTCCAGTGCCTGTCCTGTGCCATGGAGTTTCCAAGAAGTGTGGTGCTGCATTTCCCCGCAGACATTTCCAGATCCACCAGTGCTGCCGAGTTGGTTCCACAATTGCTGCGTTGTTTGGTTCCAGATAGTGTGTCAGCAGTGCAGTGCCTCCGTAGCGGTAAAGTCCGTCTTACCCTTAAGACCATCGAGTACAGGAATGAGCTCCTTCAGAAGTCTTCCTTGCTGTATGGTGAAGTGTCTGTTCCTGTTACTGCTTCTATTGTTCCTATCCGTTCTGTGTATGTCCGCGATCTGCCTTTCGAAGTCCCCGATGCTGATGTCCGTTCCTTTTTTGAGTCCTTTGGTGTAATCCATTCCGTCCGTCCTGTCTATTTCCGTGATTTTCCGTCCGTGGCTACTGGTACCCGTATCCTTCTTATGTCTTTCGCTGAGTCAGTTCAGTCCATTCCGTCCTCTTTGTCTGTATCCAGTTTTCCCGTCCGTGTGTGGCATGCCGGTCAACCTGTCATCTGTTCCATCTGTCGTAAAACCGGTCACTTGCCTCAGGCTTGCCCTTTCTCGGGCCTGTGCCTGCGCTGTAAACAGCCGGGTCACAGGGCTCGGGATTGTAAGCAGGCCTGGGGCCCGTCCCACTCCAGTCCTTCTGTTGTTCCTGTTCCGCCTTCTGTACCGCCGCCTGTGTCTGTCCCGCCACCAGTCTCCTCTGTCCCGTCTCCTCCTCCTGTTTCTGAGCGTCCTATGGAGGTCCCTGCCCATGTCGAAGAGTCTCCTCCTCTACCGTCTGAACCTAACACCATCTCGTCTGTGCCCGTCTCGTCTCCTCCACCTCCATCAGTACCTGTAAATGTCAAAGTCGCCAAGCGTCCTAAAGAAGCCCGTGCATTGTCAGCTCCCGTCTCTAAGCGTCCTAAAGAAGTTCGTGCATTGTCTCCTGCTCCTGTCTCCACCCCGGCGCCTTCACCATCGTCCGCTGATATTGAGGAAGGTGAGATTGTCCCTGTACCACGTTATCCTTTCATGTCTAGGGTCTCCAGTCCCCTGCCGCCCATACCTGAGTCCATCCGTGGGTGCCCTGGTCACGAGGAAGATCACCGTTGGTTGTCCAGTCAACTCATTGTCAGTCTTAAACCTGGTTCCGATCATGCCACTATCCTTGCACTCGCCAAACGTTACAAAGTCAACTATAGGTTGCGTGTCTCAGATCCTGTGATTGACCAAATTGTCCAGTTCATCTGTAATACCTGATCCGTCTTCCAGTCCTGTTTCCGTTCTGTGTGGGGTTTGTCATCCTTGAGTGTAAGTCAATCGAGGCATCTCTTGGGTGCGGCCCCTTTTGTTATGTTTGTGTTCCGTTTTATGTTTGTATGGGCGGGGTTCGATTCCCCGGCGAGTTTGGCGTACTGGTGTACCCCTGTTTGAGGTGAACCGTTGTTGCGGATTAGTCGTTATGTCTGGCGGGCATTGCACTCACCCTACTGGGGGCCCGGCCATTCGCCTCAAATATAAAAAAAACTTACCTGACGCGGGAGGCACTGTGATCAGGGAGGCAGTCCTCTCAAGGTGAGGCTCTTTCATTGCACTTCGATTGGGTTGACCCTTGCGATTACCCCAAATGTGGGTAACTCGAGCGTATAATTTCTGGTAGTGGGGACCTGCGTTCGCGCTAGTCCCCGCACCCACCTCGGGAAAGGAATGGCACTAATGCGATGGTTTGTTGGTGTGATTTCAGTCAGTCAGGCAAGCATGGAAAGATGCCCTGTCGTTTACTGACGGGACGGGACTGAACGGAACGGAGTAACCAAGGACAAGGTGAGTTTGCCGTGAATTGAAATGTCGTTGAATGTTTGAGTTATTTGGTGGGTGCAGTGCGGAGCGGAACCTCACTTCATTTCTTGCATTCTTCGTTGCTGCAGAGAAATCATCGAGGATAGATCGATCGACGAGTGAAACAAGAAAGTACCGAAGGGCAGATGGAGCACTTATCCTCTTGCATCGTTTGCAAAACGTAAGTAGATGTATGTTTGCAATGTTCGATCGCCTATCTGTAAGCGTGATAGATTTCTTATGCCTCCCTTGTACTATGTTGCCTTCTGGCGATCCGGCGTGCATTGAGTAACATGAGAAGTGGCCAGGGCAGTTGGCGTTACATTTCTGTGGCCAACACGCACGTTGTCGTTTCTCTGTGTTATGAATTAATTGAATTGTTATCGCGAAAGTAAATGTATTATACTCAGGAAGGATAGTGACTTATTTTCTGAATAATGTTGTTCACCCTTTGAACAAATGGGGCGTGAATACTGTCCGTGTTGAGCAGAGAACAGTGAAGATGTCAACTCCACCAAGTCACGTTTTCGCTAGATCAATTTTATAATTTTCTAGCCGTCGTTGTATGCACATGTTCCCCACTAACTAGTTTGTCTTTTCATCCAATGCATAACAGTGCGTCAATTTCACACTTGCCGTGTCCTGTTCTTTGCTCAGACAAAAAGATAGCTTTGATGTCATAAACCTTGTTTGATAAGATCTCGCGCGCACGCGCTCCCTCGGGAATATAAGTTCGCCTTTCCCGTGTGAACTATTTTGTTTTTGTTGCATTTCTCATTTTTGACATTTGCTTGACATGTTGTGTTTTAAAAAAAGCTGTATTGGAACTTTCTTTGGTGGGGGAACTGAGATTCTTTGAGATGATGAACTGGATAGAACGAAAAAGGGAAGCCTACAACACGGGGTATTCCCAGGCGGTCTCCCATCCAAGTACTAACCCCGCCCGACAGGGCTTAACTTCGGTGATCGGACGAGAACCGGTGTTTTCCCTGTGGTATGGTCGTAGACAAGTAATTTGCCGTGAAAATTTACTCTTTTATAAGGGGAAAGTGAAAAAGAGGTCGGAGGAAACACCATGTGGATTTGTCCTCTTGCCGTCAACGCAAATGCCATGCAGTCCTGGTGGCTGTGGCTGCCTGCCGTCCGTCCGTCCGTCCATCCACTGTACAAGTAGACAATCGTTGTGTGCGCCGGCCTCGTTTTCAGGTTGGCTTTGTAGATTCCCTACTTGGGACGGATTACAATCAGACCACCATATCTCGCGACCAGGAGACTAGCAGCACTCCGTCTGCTGCGAGCATGTTATGGCATCGCTTCTCGGCCTTCAGTTGGCTAAGATCAAGTGTAGTATCTGTTCTTATTCGATACAGCTTAATATCTGATACGCTGCTCATCGAGCAGCTCATATATTAAACTGATTTTTGGAACTGGGCCGTGAAAAGAGGCTTGCCTCGTCCCGGCCACGGGTTGCCTCGGTATAGCACTACCTCCGAGTGTGGCCCACTTCCCTCCGGGAAAGAAAATAAACAATTGAAAGTAAAACCAACTGGACTGACCAGCTTCCACCTTTCTCTTCTCTTCCCTAGGAAGGAGGGAGTCACCGGCCTGCCTTACCGGAATTCTGGGACGACAAGAAGCCACCCACAAGCTATGTGCAGAGCAGTTGCGTTTTTGCGGTCCCTGGGAAGGCTGAAAAAGTTCATACTTACCTGACGCGGGAGGCACTGTGATCAGGGAGGCAGTCCTCTCAAGGTGAGGCTCTTTCATTGCACTTCGATTGGGTTGACCCTTGCGATTACCCAAATGTGGTGTACTCGAGCGTATAATTTCTGGTAGTGGGGACCTGCGTTCGCGCTAGTCCCCGCACCCACCTCGGGAAAGGAGAAATGGCACTAATGCGATGGTTTGTTGGTGTGATTTCAGTCAGTCAGGCAAGCATGGAAAGATGCCCTGTGTTTACTGACGGGACGGGACTGAACGGAACGGAGAACCAAGGACAAGGTGAGTTGCCCGTGAATTGAAATGTCGTTGAATGTTTGAGTTATTTGGTGGGTGCAGTGCGGAGCGGAACCTCACTTCATTTCTTGCATTCTTCGTTGCTGCAGAGAAATCATCGAGGATAGATCGATCGACGAGTGAAACAAGAAAGTACCGAAGGGCAGATGGAGCACTTATCCTCTTGCATCGTTTGCAAAACGTAAGTAGATGTATGTTTGCAATGTTCGATCGCCTATCTGTAAGCGTGATAGATTTCTATGCCTCCCTTGTACTATGTTGCCTTCTGGCGATCCGGCGTGCATTGAGTAACATGAGAAGTGGCCAGGGCAGTTGGCGTTACCATTTCTGTGGCCAACACGCACGTGGTCGTTTCTCTGTGTTATGAATTAATTGAATTGTTATCGCGAAAGTAAATGTATTATACTCAGGAAGGATAGTGACTTATTTTCTGAATAATGTTGTTCACCCTTTGAACAAATGGGCGTGAATACTGTCCGTGTTGAGCAGAGAACCAGTGAAGATGTCAACTCCACCAAGTCACGTTTTCGCTAGATCAATTTTATAATTTTCTAGCCGTCGTTGTATGCACATGTTCCCCACTAACTAGTCTGTCTTTTCATCCAATGCATAACAGTGCGTCAATTTCACACTTGCCGTGTCCTGTTCTTTGCTCAGACAAAAAGATAGCTTTGATGTCATAAACCTTGTTTGATAAGATCTCGCGCGCACGCGCTCCCTCGGGAATATAAGTTCGCCTTTCCCGTGTGAACTATTTTGTTTTTGTTGCATTTCTCATTTTTGACATTTCTTGACATGTTGTGTTTTAAAAAAAGCTGTATTGGAACTTTTCTTTGGTGGGGGAACTGAGATTCTTTGAGATGATGACTGGATAGAACGAAAAAGGGAAGCCTACAACACGGGGTATTCCCAGGCGGTCTCCCATCCAAGTACTAACCCCGCCCGACAGGGCTTAACTTCGGTGATCGGACGAGAACCGTGTTTTCCCTGTGGTATGGTCGTAGACAAGTAATTTGCCGTGAAAATTTACTCTTTTATAAGGGGAAAGTGAAAAAAGAGGTCGGAGGAAACACCATGTGGATTTGTCCTCTTGCCCGTCAACGCAAATGCCATGCAGTCCTGGTGGCTGTGGCTGCCTGCCGTCCGTCCGTCCGTCCATCCACTGTACAAGTAGACAATCGTTGTGTGCGCCAGGCTCGTTTTCAGGTTGGCTTTGTAGATTCCCTACTTGGGACGGATTACAATCAGACCAACATATCTCGCGACCAGGAGAACTAGCAGCACTCCGTCTGCTGCGAGCATGTTATGGCATCGCTTCTCGGCCTTTTGGCTAAGATCAAGTGTAGTATCTGTTCTTATCAGCTTAATATCTGATACGCTGCTCATCGAGCAGCTCATATATTAAACTGATTTTTGGAACTGGGCCGTGGAAAAGAGGCTTGCCTCGTCCCGGCCACGGGTTGCCTCGGTATAGCACTACCTCCGAGTGTGGCCCACTTCCCTCCGGGGAAGAAATAAACAATTGAAAGTAAAACAACTGACTGACCAGCTTCCACCTTCTCTTCTCTTCCCTAGGAAGGAGGGAGTCACCGGCCTGCCTTACCGGTTCTGGGACGACAAGAAGCCACCACAAGCTATGTGCAGAGCAGTTGCGTTTTGCGGTCCATGGGAAGGCTGAAAAAGTTCATACTTACCTGACGCGGGAGGCACTGTGATCAGGGAGGCAGTCCTCTCAAGGTGAGGCTCTTTCATTGCACTTCGATTGGGTTGACCCTTGCGATTACCCCAAATGTGGGTAACTCGAGCGTATAATTTCTGGTAGTGGGGACCTGCGTTCGCGCTAGTCCCCGCACCCACCTCGGGAAAGGAATGGCACTAATGCGATGGTTTGTTGGTGTGATTTCAGTCAGTCAGGCAAGCATGGAAAGATGCCCTGTCGTTTACTGACGGGACGGGACTGAACGGAACGGAGTAACCAAGGACAAGGTGAGTTTGCCGTGAATTGAAATGTCGTTGAATGTTTGAGTTATTTGGTGGGTGCAGTGCGGAGCGGAACCTCACTTCATTTCTTGCATTCTTCGTTGCTGCAGAGAAATCATCGAGGATAGATCGATCGACGAGTGAAACAAGAAAGTACCGAAGGGCAGATGGAGCACTTATCCTCTTGCATCGTTTGCAAAACGTAAGTAGATGTATGTTTGCAATGTTCGATCGCCTATCTGTAAGCGTGATAGATTTCTTATGCCTCCCTTGTACTATGTTGCCTTCTGGCGATCCGGCGTGCATTGAGTAACATGAGAAGTGGCCAGGGCAGTTGGCGTTACATTTCTGTGGCCAACACGCACGTTGTCGTTTCTCTGTGTTATGAATTAATTGAATTGTTATCGCGAAAGTAAATGTATTATACTCAGGAAGGATAGTGACTTATTTTCTGAATAATGTTGTTCACCCTTTGAACAAATGGGGCGTGAATACTGTCCGTGTTGAGCAGAGAACAGTGAAGATGTCAACTCCACCAAGTCACGTTTTCGCTAGATCAATTTTATAATTTTCTAGCCGTCGTTGTATGCACATGTTCCCCACTAACTAGTTTGTCTTTTCATCCAATGCATAACAGTGCGTCAATTTCACACTTGCCGTGTCCTGTTCTTTGCTCAGACAAAAAGATAGCTTTGATGTCATAAACCTTGTTTGATAAGATCTCGCGCGCACGCGCTCCCTCGGGAATATAAGTTCGCCTTTCCCGTGTGAACTATTTTGTTTTTGTTGCATTTCTCATTTTTGACATTTGCTTGACATGTTGTGTTTTAAAAAAAGCTGTATTGGAACTTTCTTTGGTGGGGGAACTGAGATTCTTTGAGATGATGAACTGGATAGAACGAAAAAGGGAAGCCTACAACACGGGGTATTCCCAGGCGGTCTCCCATCCAAGTACTAACCCCGCCCGACAGGGCTTAACTTCGGTGATCGGACGAGAACCGGTGTTTTCCCTGTGGTATGGTCGTAGACAAGTAATTTGCCGTGAAAATTTACTCTTTTATAAGGGGAAAGTGAAAAAGAGGTCGGAGGAAACACCATGTGGATTTGTCCTCTTGCCGTCAACGCAAATGCCATGCAGTCCTGGTGGCTGTGGCTGCCTGCCGTCCGTCCGTCCGTCCATCCACTGTACAAGTAGACAATCGTTGTGTGCGCCGGCCTCGTTTTCAGGTTGGCTTTGTAGATTCCCTACTTGGGACGGATTACAATCAGACCACCATATCTCGCGACCAGGAGACTAGCAGCACTCCGTCTGCTGCGAGCATGTTATGGCATCGGCTTCTCGGCCTTTTGGCTAAGATCAAGTGTAGTATCTGTTCTTATCAGCTTAATATCTGATACGCTGCTCATCGAGCAGCTCATATATTAAACTGATTTTTGGAACTGGGGCCGTGGAAAAGAGGCTTGCCTCGTCCCGGCCACGGGTTGCCTCGGTATAGCACTACCTACCTCCGAGTGTGGCCCACTTCCCTCCGGGGAAGAAAAATAAACAATTGAAAGTAAAACAAACTGACTGACCAGCTTCCACCTTCTCTTCTCTTCCCTAGGAAGGAGGGAGTCACCGGCCTGCCTTACCGGTTCTGGGACGACAAGAAGCCACCCACAAGCTATGTGCAGAGCAGTTGCGTTTTGCGGTCCATGGGAAGGCTGAAAAAGTTCATACTTACCTGACGCGGGAGGCACTGTGATCAGGGAGGCAGTCCTCTCAAGGTGAGGCTCTTTCATTGCACTTCGATTGGGTTGACCCTTGCGATTACCCCAAATGTGGGTAACTCGAGCGTATAATTTCTGGTAGTGGGGACCTGCGTTCGCGCTAGTCCCCGCACCCACCTCGGGAAAGGAATGGCACTAATGCGATGGTTTGTTGGTGTGATTTCAGTCAGTCAGGCAAGCATGGAAAGATGCCCTGTCGTTTACTGACGGGACGGGACTGAACGGAACGGAGTAACCAAGGACAAGGTGAGTTTGCCGTGAATTGAAATGTCGTTGAATGTTTGAGTTATTTGGTGGGTGCAGTGCGGAGCGGAACCTCACTTCATTTCTTGCATTCTTCGTTGCTGCAGAGAAATCATCGAGGATAGATCGATCGACGAGTGAAACAAGAAAGTACCGAAGGGCAGATGGAGCACTTATCCTCTTGCATCGTTTGCAAAACGTAAGTAGATGTATGTTTGCAATGTTCGATCGCCTATCTGTAGCGTGATAGATTTCTTATGCCTCCCTTGTACTATGTGCCTTCTGGCGATCCGGCGTGCATTGAGTAACATGAGAAGTGGCCAGGGCAGTTGGCGTTACATTTTCTGTGGCCAACACGCACGTTGTCGTTTCTCTGTGTTATGAATTAATTGAATTGTTATCGCGAAAGTAAATGTATTATACTCAGGAAGGATAGTGACTTATTTTCTGAATAATGTTGTTCACCCTTTGAACAAATGGGCGTGAATACTGTCCGTGTTGAGCAGAGAACAGTGAAGATGTCAACTCCACAAGTCACGTTTTCGCTAGATCAATTTTATAATTTTCTAGCCGTCGTTGTATGCACATGTTCCCCACTAACTAGTTTTGTCTTTTCATCCAATGCATAACAGTGCGTCAATTTCACACTTGCCGTGTCCTGTTCTTTGCTCAGACAAAAAGATAGCTTTGATGTCATAAACCTTGTTTGATAAGATCTCGCGCGCACGCGCTCCCTCGGGAATATAAGTTCGCCTTTCCCGTGTGAACTATTTTGTTTTTGTTGCATTTCTCATTTTTGACATTTGCTTGACATGTTGTGTTTTAAAAAAAGCTGTATTGGAACTTTCTTTGGTGGGGGAACTGAGATTCTTTGAGATGATGAACTGGATAGAACGAAAAAGGGAAGCCTACAACACGGGGTATTCCCAGGCGGTCTCCCATCCAAGTACTAACCCCGCCCGACAGGGCTTAACTTCGGTGATCGGACGAGAACCGGTGTTTTCCCTGTGGTATGGTCGTAGACACATAATTTGCCGTGAAAATTTACTCTTTTATAAGGGGAAAGTGAAAAAGAGGTCGGAGGAAAACACCATGTGGATTTGTCCTCTTGCCGTCAACGCAAATGCCATGCAGTCCTGGTGGCTGTGGCTGCCTGCCGTCCGTCCGTCCGTCCATCCACTGTACAAGTAGACAATCGTTGTGTGCGCCGGCCTCGTTTTCAGGTTGGCTTTGTAGATTCCCTACTTGGGACGGATTACAATCAGACCACCATATCTCGCGACCAGGAGACTAGCAGCACTCCGTCTGCTGCGAGCATGTTATGGCATCGCTTCTCGGCCTTTTGGCTAAGATCAAGTGTAGTATCTGTTCTTATCAGCTTAATATCTGATGCTGCTCATCGAGCAGCTCATATATTAAACTGATTTTTGGAACTGGGCCGTGGAAAAGAGGCTTGCCTCGTCCCGGCCACGGGTTGCCTCGGTATAGCACTACCTCCGAGTGTGGCCCACTTCCCTCCGGGGAAGAAATAAACAATTGAAAGTAAAACAACTGACTGACCAGCTTCCACCTTCTCTTCTCTTCCCTAGGAAGGAGGGAGTCACCGGCCTGCCTTACCGGTTCTGGGACGACAAGAAGCCACCACAAGCTATGTGCAGAGCAGTTGCGTTTTGCGGTCCATGGGAAGGCTGAAAAAGTTCATACTTACCTGACGCGGGAGGCACTGTGATCAGGGAGGCAGTCCTCTCAAGGTGAGGCTCTTTCATTGCACTTCGATTGGGTTGACCCTTGCGATTACCCCAAATGTGGGTAACTCGAGCGTATAATTTCTGGTAGTGGGGACCTGCGTTCGCGCTAGTCCCCGCACCCACCTCGGGAAAGGAATGGCACTAATGCGATGGTTTGTTGGTGTGATTTCAGTCAGTCAGGCAAGCATGGAAAGATGCCCTGTCGTTTACTGACGGGACGGGACTGAACGGAACGGAGTAACCAAGGACAAGGTGAGTTTGCCGTGAATTGAAATGTCGTTGAATGTTTGAGTTATTTGGTGGGTGCAGTGCGGAGCGGAACCTCACTTCATTTCTTGCATTCTTCGTTGCTGCAGAGAAATCATCGAGGATAGATCGATCGACGAGTGAAACAAGAAAGTACCGAAGGGCAGATGGAGCACTTATCCTCTTGCATCGTTTGCAAAACGTAAGTAGATGTATGTTTGCAATGTTCGATCGCCTATCTGTAAGCGTGATAGATTTCTTATGCCTCCCTTGTACTATGTTGCCTTCTGGCGATCCGGCGTGCATTGAGTAACATGAGAAGTGGCCAGGGCAGTTGGCGTTACATTTCTGTGGCCAACACGCACGTTGTCGTTTCTCTGTGTTATGAATTAATTGAATTGTTATCGCGAAAGTAAATGTATTATACTCAGGAAGGATAGTGACTTATTTTCTGAATAATGTTGTTCACCCTTTGAACAAATGGGGCGTGAATACTGTCCGTGTTGAGCAGAGAACAGTGAAGATGTCAACTCCACCAAGTCACGTTTTCGCTAGATCAATTTTATAATTTTCTAGCCGTCGTTGTATGCACATGTTCCCCACTAACTAGTTTGTCTTTTCATCCAATGCATAACAGTGCGTCAATTTCACACTTGCCGTGTCCTGTTCTTTGCTCAGACAAAAAGATAGCTTTGATGTCATAAACCTTGTTTGATAAGATCTCGCGCGCACGCGCTCCCTCGGGAATATAAGTTCGCCTTTCCCGTGTGAACTATTTTGTTTTTGTTGCATTTCTCATTTTTGACATTTGCTTGACATGTTGTGTTTTAAAAAAAGCTGTATTGGAACTTTCTTTGGTGGGGGAACTGAGATTCTTTGAGATGATGAACTGGATAGAACGAAAAAGGGAAGCCTACAACACGGGGTATTCCCAGGCGGTCTCCCATCCAAGTACTAACCCCGCCCGACAGGGCTTAACTTCGGTGATCGGACGAGAACCGGTGTTTTCCCTGTGGTATGGTCGTAGACAAGTAATTTGCCGTGAAAATTTACTCTTTTATAAGGGGAAAGTGAAAAAGAGGTCGGAGGAAACACCATGTGGATTTGTCCTCTTGCCGTCAACGCAAATGCCATGCAGTCCTGGTGGCTGTGGCTGCCTGCCGTCCGTCCGTCCGTCCATCCACTGTACAAGTAGACAATCGTTGTGTGCGCCGGCCTCGTTTTCAGGTTGGCTTTGTAGATTCCCTACTTGGGACGGATTACAATCAGACCACCATATCTCGCGACCAGGAGACTAGCAGCACTCCGTCTGCTGCGAGCATGTTATGGCATCGCTTCTCGGCCTTTTGGCTAAGATCACGCGTGGGTCTTAGCTCCGAAAGTTTTGAGAATTTTTAGTCTTTTCGCGTCCCGGATCACCGGTTTTTTCGTCTGAGGAAGTTTCTAGTGTTTTTGCCCAGCCTTTTGGAGTATTTGGAGTCCGTAACAAGTTTTTTTTTTTTGGATTTCCTGACGTTTTCGGAGTGGCGTATTGAAGATGGCCGCGAGACCTCGCAATGCGTTCGCTCACAAGCGTTCGGTCCGCCTCATTGTAGAAGATGGAATGGAGCTAGATGCTCTTACGCTCGTCCGATCCTTACCGGCTTTCCAGCCTTCAATTACTGGCGTTGTCCCCATGTTCGGAGGCAAATGCTTCGACATCACTTTGGATACTACAGAAAATGCGTCACGTCTGGCCCAGGCTGGCTTCGACTACGAAAACACCGTTAAACCGTTGCGACTCCTCGGGGCTCGCTCAATTCATGTGTCAATTTTTGTGTCTGTGGAATACCCGGACTTGGATCTCGTGTCTTTTCTTAAAGGTTACGGCAAGTTGAAGACCGACGCTCTCAGGCGTCTTTATTACAACGAGGAGGGCTTCTCGCACATTGAGCGCGGAATTCGCGTGGCCGAGTTCATCTCTCTGGACAAGGATCTCCCTCGGAAAATCGTCACCAACGGCGTCGAAATCCATTTCAAATATACGGGGCAACCCATTACATGTTATCGCTGTGGTTCGGCTGAGCATGTGGTCCAACACTGCCCGCAAAAAGCGAGGCCTCGAAGAAATCCTTCGCCCCCCGGGGATAATATCGCGAGCAACTCTGAGACGCCTCAAACACCGGCACCAACCGAGGACACTATGGACACTGCGCCATCGCAATCAGAAGAAACCGCCACGCCGACAAGCTATGCGAACGCAGTAACGCAGGTCTTATTTTCTGAATCTCAAGATTCTTCCGAAGTCACGCGTAAACGCCCACCCTCCTCGCCAGTCAAAGATGACAACCCCTCGGCAAAAAAGACTATAGCTAGCGAGCAGATTGCTGTTTTTGAAAAGGCCTTTCTTCAGGCACTAAAGGAACGCGGTCCAGCTAGGACCAAACTCATGCATCATGTGGACGGCGACCGTTTTTACTCCATCCGTTCCTTTTACCTCCAACATCTACTCGGCAACTTCGCGGACGCGGATCCTCGAAAGGTGTCCAGAAACAATGTAAACGACAAGGAAAAGGAAAAGTGGCAGACCTTGAGAGGAACACTCAAAGCGGACGCCTTTGCTAGTCTCATGACTATCTGTGAGGATTTACGTAGGGATCAACCGACCTTATTTTAAACGTTAAG
This sequence comes from Montipora capricornis, assembly GCF_036669925.1. Lineage (NCBI taxonomy): Eukaryota > Metazoa > Cnidaria > Anthozoa > Scleractinia > Acroporidae > Montipora > Montipora capricornis. The sequence continues at coordinate 106,990 of NW_027180164.1, read as the reverse complement.
TGATACCAGTTTATTCCCCTTTTGTTGTTATCATTATGTTAATGTTAAGACATAACATAGTTTTTTTCCTCGTACTCGTCACTATGGCTGTCTCGATAGTTTCTGTTAATGTTAACGGCATCGCCGAACGCCATAAACGAGTCAAAGTTTTTGAATCCCTAAAATCCCTAAATTCTGATTTATTTTTTCTGCAAGAAACACACCTTGCCGACTCCCTTTCCGGTAAGGCTTGGGAGAATGATTGGGGAGGCCAGTGCGCGTGGTCTCCAGGTTCAAATAGATCGGCGGGAGTTGCTGTGCTTGTTCATCCGAACAGTTCAGTGAAAATCGCCGATTTCCACACCGATTTGGCCGGCCGGGTCATTACTGTTAAACTCGAATTTGATAAATGTTTTTTCCAAGTTGTCAACGTGTACGCGCCAAACCTCCACGCAGAACGTGAATTATTTTTTGACAACCTCTGGCGTTTCCCATTTCCGAATCTCGACACCTTTGTGGTCGGCGATTTTAATTGTGTTCCAGATATTCAGCTAGACAAATGGGGCGGCGATGACAGCTTTGGAGACAGGGCTGTCACACAACTCCATGCTTTCACTGACTCTTTAAATTTAGAAGACTATTATCGTGTTAATTTCCCTACCGGGCGTTTGTTTACATGGTTTAACGGCCCTCACAGTGTGGGCTGCCGGCTGGATCGGTTCTATACTCCCAGGGCTTGGAGATCACGCATCACCAATTTTAAATGCAACTCCTTTGGGTACTCAGACCATCATATCATTAGTCTAAAGGTCACGCTCGGAAATTCAAACCCGAGAGGACGTGGCGTCTGGAAATTTAACACTCAGCTGTTAAAATCAGAATCTTTCTGTTCAGCTGTAAATGATTTCTGGCCGGCCTGGCAAGACAACAAACCAGCTTTCACCGATCCACGGATCTGGTGGGACGCTGGTAAATTACAGCTAAAAGAAATCGCCATCTCCCACAGCATTGAACAAAGCCGTGAGAGAAGGCGAGAAAAATCCAATTTAGAACACGAGTTCCGGCTTATAACAGCTCGCGGTCATTCAAACACCGCCGCCGATCATGTTCGCCTTGCAGAGATCAAAGATCTACTCAAAACAATCGACGATCGCGCCGTAGAAGGGGCTATGATCCGTAGCAAAGAGCAATGGATCGAGATGGGAGAGAAACCGACGAGGTATTTCTTCCAACTCGAAAACAAGCGTCAGTCACGGAATGCAATTTCTGAATTACGTGTCAACAACACCTCAGTCACTTCCGATAAAAACATTCTTCGGGAATGCAGAGATTTTTACCAAAATCTCTACTCTGCCGAACCGGTCGACCTGGAAAGCCAAGACTGGCTATTAGAACAATTAGACCAGTTTCTGACTAGCGACGATCAGACACTTTGTGAAGGCGAACTTACACTCGCCGAGTGTTTCGAAGCGGCTTCACAAATGTCAACAAACAAGTCCCCGGGGAGCGACGGCTTACCGGTTGAATTTTATCGACGCTTTTGGGGCTTGATAGGACCTGATTTGGTGGAAATACTAAATTACTCCTTCACACACGGCTCTTTGTCTGAGACCCAACGCCGAGGGATCATTCGTCTCTTATATAAGAAAGATGATCCACTCGAGCTTAAGAACTGGCGACCTATTTCCTTACTAAACACAGACTACAAGATCTGTACAAAAGTGTTAGCAAATAGATTACGTCATGTTCTACCTCGGATCATAAACAAAGATCAAACTTGCGGTATTCCGGATCGTAGTATCTACGAGAATCTCTTTTTACTACGGGACACTATTGACTATGTGAATCACAAAGAAATCTCGGCCGCTATTATTAGTCTGGATCAGGAAAAGGCTTTTGACCGAGTTAACCACAAGCTTCTACATCGCGTGTTAACTCGCTTCAATTTCGGGCCCCTTTTCCGACGTCGGGTTAATGTGGTTTATACCGACATCACCTCTAACGTCATTAACAATGGCTGGCTTTCTTCGCCTTTTCGCCTCGAACGAGGCGTTCGGCAAGGTTGCCCGCTATCACCGCTACTGTACTGCTTGGTAGTTGAAACCTTAGGTCAAGCGATTCGCCGGGACGAAACGATCGAGGGAATTCAAATCCCCGGTTCAAACCAACAACAAAGTAAAGTGTCACAGTACGCTGATGACACGACGCTAATTTTAGCTAACGATTATTCCATCACACAATGTTTCCACATTGTCAACATCTTCGAAAAGGGATCCGGTTCGCGCCTCAATGCAACAAAAACCGAGGGCTTGTGGATTGGCAGATCAGCCGGTCGGCCAACCGGCCCTGTAAACATCACATGGGTAACAGACAAGCTTAAAATCCTTGGGTTGTATTTTGGTAACGAAAACCTGGATCACGCTAACTGGGATAATCGTGTATCTAAATTGGTGAATCGCCTTAACCTTTGGAAACAACGCACTTTATCGCTACGCGGTAAAGCGCTAATTACCAACATTCTGGGCGCCTCGGGACTCTGGTACACAGCTTCAGTTTTCCCGATGCCCGAATGGGTTCACACAAGAGTTAACAAAGCGATCTATGACTTCTTGTGGAACAGCAAGACAGAACTGGTGGCGAGGTCGACATGTCAGCTCCCCTTAGCTCAAGGAGGCCTGGCAGTTGTCAACCCGCAAGAAAAGGCCCGGGCCCTAAAATTGCGTTGGGTTCCCTGTTTAGGGGACCAAACTTGCGACTCAAAATGGGTCTACTTCGCTAGATTTTGGATCGGCCTAGCCTTGAGTCGCAAGACTAAAAGCTGGTCTTTCCTGAGGTCAAACTCTGTGCCGAAATACATCGGGGGTCATCCCCCTTTGTATTATCAACACATCCTCACAGCGGTTGACCGCCTTAATCTAGATCTAACCCTGCTACCAGACTATACCGTTAAAACCTTCTACGAAAAACTCGTGAATCCCTCACCCGGCGACTGCCTTGCACATTCGCCTGGGAGGGGAAACTGTCCATCACTTTACCTTGGCGCAGTCTCTGGCCGAGTATATATGGTGGTCTGAGTACTAATTGGGAAGCTGATATCGCGTGGCGTTTAGCCCATGGCGTTATTAAAACTCGGGCGTTTCTAAAACGGTGGCGCCGGCTCCGAGTTAGCGAGCGTTGTGCCACCTGTGGCCTTACCGAATCCTTCTCTCATGCCTTCTGTGAATGCAATAATGCACCCCAGGTGTGGGCGTGGGTTTTTCAAATCATACATCCTTTTTATTCTACCGTTTTTACTTTAAGTCCAGCTCTAGTTTTTTTCGGACATGCCCTCCCTCAGGATGACCAGTCCTACAAAGCGAATTTAATTTCCAAGTTTTTGTTTAATCTTACTCTTAATGAAATATGGGCGGCGCGGAACCTTCGTACTTTCGAACAGAAGGGTACGTCCGCCCAGGCTGTAATCAATAAAATCAAAACAAGGGTACGCACGCGTCTCTCCGCGGCGTACTCCTATTATCCCCTCAATCAATTCCTGAAAATCTGGGCCCACATGGGCATTTTGTGCAGCGTAGATAACGATAAGCTACGCTTAATCATTTAGGCAGGGACACGGAGGGTGGTGGCCGAGCCTTGGGGCCGGGCCTTGCAAGGGCAGGCTCCCAGGCCCCCGGACTCGGCCGCTCGATCGCTCCCTTTCTCTGACTTGCCAAAAACCAAACACTTCAAATTTTACACTCAAATAAAATTAGTAATCTGTATATATCGCTTTCAATAATATTTCTTAGCATTTTTGGCATTCTGGAGTGTAAATCAAGCGAGGTGTCTCCAGAATGCCTTCGCTTTTTCTTAGTCATAGGTACGTCAACACTATATTGTACTTTAGCCTCGTTTTCATTTCAACTTCGCATTTAAACATTACTAGTGTCAATTAAGGGCTCGAGCGGAGCTTCCTCCGCCTGCCCCACTGTATATATGTAAATAAACGAAAAAAAAAAAAAAAAGAAAAAAAAAAAAAAAAAAGTATCTGTTCTTATCAGCTTAATATCTGATACGCTGCTCATCGAGCAGCTCATATATTAAACTGATTTTTGGAACTGGGCCGTGGAAAAGAGGCTTGCCTCGTCCCGGCCACGGGTTGCCTCGGTATAGCACTACCTCCGAGTGTGGCCCACTTCCCTCCGGGGAAGAAATAAACAATTGAAAGTAAAACAACTGACTGACCAGCTTCCACCTTCTCTTCTCTTCCCTAGGAAGGAGGGAGTCACCGGCCTGCCTTACCGGTTCTGGGACGACAAGAAGCCACCACAAGCTATGTGCAGAGCAGTTGCGTTTTGCGGTCCCGGAGAGGCTGAAAAGGCATACTTACCTGACGCGGGCTATTACGCACTAGGACTTTGTGCCTATCGGAAGCCTGCTGGGTGAGCGCGGTGCCAGGCCGGGAGTTTTTTTCTGGAGTTTTCTTCCGTCCGTGGCTTTAATTTGAGAATGGAAGCTGATATTTCCCCCCTTGTGGTATCTTCATCGGCTGTTTCTGTTCTGTGTTCTGTATCCTGTTTTTCGTCATCCAGTTCTAGTATGAAGTCGTCGCATCAGTCCTTGCCTTTAAACGTGTGCCTTGATGATCTGTCTTGTCTGTTAACCGCCGCTGATCCTGCCCGTGTTCGTTTGTCGTCCGCACCCGCTGTTCCTCCTTTGCCTGTTTATGGAAAGTCTGCCGCTGAGTCTACTCGTGCTGTATATTTGAGCTTACCGTCTTCGTCTGGTGCTTGTCGCCCTCCTGCCTTGCCTGTGTCTTCGTCTGTTTTGCCCTCGTCCGCTGCTGCTCTGCCTGTAAAGTCTGTTGCTGAGTCTACCTGTGGTTTGTGTTCGGTGTCTTCACCCGCTGCTGTTTCGCCTCCGTTGTCTACGCCTGTGTCGTCGCCTGCTGCTGTTGCTTCGCCTGTGTCGTCTCCCCGTGTTGTGCCCAGTGTTTTTGCTTCGCCCCCTACTCGTCGTTCACTGCCCGCTGTGTCTTCATTGCCGGTGTCGCCTTCTCGTTTTGCTCGCCCTTGTGCTGCCCCTGTGTTGCGTCTTGTGTTGGTTGTGCGCTTTTTGCCTATTCTGTGTTTTTCGCCCTGTTTTGGTTGGTTTTACTGCTTTTTTCCTTGTTGTTTTCCCATGCTTTTGTGAGTTTTTCCTTAATTGCCTCCCTTGTACGGTTTTTTCCCTTGGTAGTTTTTAATGTGTTTTTCTGCCGGGGTTGGGGTTCAACTCCCCTTGTTTTTGGTAGCGGATGGGTCCCTCCGGTTTGTTTCTTGGCTTTTATTCCGTGGTTTGTGTAGTCTGTTGGTTCTTAGTGCTGTTATGGCCCTCGGGCATTGCACTACCGTCCGAGGCCCGCCAAGACACAAAAAAAACTTACCTGACGCGGGAGGCACTGTGATCAGGGAGGCAGTCCTCTCAAGGTGAGGCTCTTTCATTGCACTTCGATTGGGTTGACCCTTGCGATTACCCCAAATGTGGGTAACTCGAGCGTATAATTTCTGGTAGTGGGGACCTGCGTTCGCGCTAGTCCCCGCACCCACCTCGGGAAAGGAATGGCACTAATGCGATGGTTTGTTGGTGTGATTTCAGTCAGTCAGGCAAGCATGGAAAGATGCCCTGTCGTTTACTGACGGGACGGGACTGAACGGAACGGAGTAACCAAGGACAAGGTGAGTTTGCCGTGAATTGAAATGTCGTTGAATGTTTGAGTTATTTGGTGGGTGCAGTGCGGAGCGGAACCTCACTTCATTTCTTGCATTCTTCGTTGCTGCAGAGAAATCATCGAGGATAGATCGATCGACGAGTGAAACAAGAAAGTACCGAAGGGCAGATGGAGCACTTATCCTCTTGCATCGTTTGCAAAACGTAAGTAGATGTATGTTTGCAATGTTCGATCGCCTATCTGTAAGCGTGATAGATTTCTTATGCCTCCCTTGTACTATGTTGCCTTCTGGCGATCCGGCGTGCATTGAGTAACATGAGAAGTGGCCAGGGCAGTTGGCGTTACATTTCTGTGGCCAACACGCACGTTGTCGTTTCTCTGTGTTATGAATTAATTGAATTGTTATCGCGAAAGTAAATGTATTATACTCAGGAAGGATAGTGACTTATTTTCTGAATAATGTTGTTCACCCTTTGAACAAATGGGGCGTGAATACTGTCCGTGTTGAGCAGAGAACAGTGAAGATGTCAACTCCACCAAGTCACGTTTTCGCTAGATCAATTTTATAATTTTCTAGCCGTCGTTGTATGCACATGTTCCCCACTAACTAGTTTGTCTTTTCATCCAATGCATAACAGTGCGTCAATTTCACACTTGCCGTGTCCTGTTCTTTGCTCAGACAAAAAGATAGCTTTGATGTCATAAACCTTGTTTGATAAGATCTCGCGCGCACGCGCTCCCTCGGGAATATAAGTTCGCCTTTCCCGTGTGAACTATTTTGTTTTTGTTGCATTTCTCATTTTTGACATTTGCTTGACATGTTGTGTTTTAAAAAAAGCTGTATTGGAACTTTCTTTGGTGGGGGAACTGAGATTCTTTGAGATGATGAACTGGATAGAACGAAAAAGGGAAGCCTACAACACGGGGTATTCCCAGGCGGTCTCCCATCCAAGTACTAACCCCGCCCGACAGGGCTTAACTTCGGTGATCGGACGAGAACCGGTGTTTTCCCTGTGGTATGGTCGTAGACAAGTAATTTGCCGTGAAAATTTACTCTTTTATAAGGGGAAAGTGAAAAAGAGGTCGGAGGAAACACCATGTGGATTTGTCCTCTTGCCGTCAACGCAAATGCCATGCAGTCCTGGTGGCTGTGGCTGCCTGCCGTCCGTCCGTCCGTCCATCCACTGTACAAGTAGACAATCGTTGTGTGCGCCGGCCTCGTTTTCAGGTTGGCTTTGTAGATTCCCTACTTGGGACGGATTACAATCAGACCACCATATCTCGCGACCAGGAGACTAGCAGCACTCCGTCTGCTGCGAGCATGTTATGGCATCGGCTTCTCGGCCTTTTGGCTAAGATCAAGTGTAGTATCTGTTTCTTATCAGCTTAATATCTGATAGCTGCTCATCGAGCAGCTCATATATTAAACTGATTTTTGGAACTGGGCCGTGGAAAAGAGGCTTGCCTCGTCCCGGCCACGGGTTGCCTCGGTATAGCACTACCTCCGAGTGTGGCCCACTTCCCTCCGGGGAAGAAATAAACAATTGAAAGTAAAACAACTGACTGACCAGCTTCCACCTTCTCTTCTCTTCCCTAGGAAGGAGGGAGTCACCGGCCTGCCTTACCGGTTCTGGGACGACAAGAAGCCACCACAAGCTATGTGCAGAGCAGTTGCGTTTTGCGGTCCATGGGAAGGCTGAAAAAGTTCATACTTACCTGACGCGGGAGGCACTGTGATCAGGGAGGCAGTCCTCTCAAGGTGAGGCTCTTTCATTGCACTTCGATTGGGTTGACCCTTGCGATTACCCCAAATGTGGGTAACTCGAGCGTATAATTTCTGGTAGTGGGGACCTGCGTTCGCGCTAGTCCCCGCACCCACCTCGGGAAAGGAATGGCACTAATGCGATGGTTTGTTGGTGTGATTTCAGTCAGTCAGGCAAGCATGGAAAGATGCCCTGTCGTTTACTGACGGGACGGGACTGAACGGAACGGAGTAACCAAGGACAAGGTGAGTTTGCCGTGAATTGAAATGTCGTTGAATGTTTGAGTTATTTGGTGGGTGCAGTGCGGAGCGGAACCTCACTTCATTTCTTGCATTCTTCGTTGCTGCAGAGAAATCATCGAGGATAGATCGATCGACGAGTGAAACAAGAAAGTACCGAAGGGCAGATGGAGCACTTATCCTCTTGCATCGTTTGCAAAACGTAAGTAGATGTATGTTTGCAATGTTCGATCGCCTATCTGTAAGCGTGATAGATTTCTTATGCCTCCCTTGTACTATGTTGCCTTCTGGCGATCCGGCGTGCATTGAGTAACATGAGAAGTGGCCAGGGCAGTTGGCGTTACATTTCTGTGGCCAACACGCACGTTGTCGTTTCTCTGTGTTATGAATTAATTGAATTGTTATCGCGAAAGTAAATGTATTATACTCAGGAAGGATAGTGACTTATTTTCTGAATAATGTTGTTCACCCTTTGAACAAATGGGGCGTGAATACTGTCCGTGTTGAGCAGAGAACAGTGAAGATGTCAACTCCACCAAGTCACGTTTTCGCTAGATCAATTTTATAATTTTCTAGCCGTCGTTGTATGCACATGTTCCCCACTAACTAGTTTGTCTTTTCATCCAATGCATAACAGTGCGTCAATTTCACACTTGCCGTGTCCTGTTCTTTGCTCAGACAAAAAGATAGCTTTGATGTCATAAACCTTGTTTGATAAGATCTCGCGCGCACGCGCTCCCTCGGGAATATAAGTTCGCCTTTCCCGTGTGAACTATTTTGTTTTTGTTGCATTTCTCATTTTTGACATTTGCTTGACATGTTGTGTTTTAAAAAAAGCTGTATTGGAACTTTCTTTGGTGGGGGAACTGAGATTCTTTGAGATGATGAACTGGATAGAACGAAAAAGGGAATCCTTCAACACGGGGTATTCCCATGCGGTCTCCCATCCAAGTACTAACCCCGCCCGACAGGGCTTAACTTCGGTGATCGGACGAGAACCGGTGTTTTCCCTGTGGTATGGTCGTAGACAATTAATTTGCCGTGAAAATTTACTCTTTTATAAGGGGAAAGTGAAAAAGAGGTCGGAGGAAACACCATGTGGATTTGTCCTCTTGCCGTCAACGCAAATGCCATGCAGTCCTGGTGGCTGTGGCTGCCTGCCGTCCGTCCGTCCGTCCATCCACTGTACAAGTAGACAATCGTTGTGTGCGCCGGCCTCGTTTTCAGGTTGGCTTTGTAGATTCCCTACTTGGGACGGATTACAATCAGACCACCATATCTCGCGACCAGGAGACTAGCAGCACTCCGTCTGCTGCGAGCATGTTATGGCATCGCTTCTCGGCCTTTTGGCTAAGTTTGTCATTAGGCTTTCCCAGAAGCAGTGTCTTCATTTCCCTCACTTGTGGAAAGAAGAAGAAGAAGAAGAAGAGGATGAGCGACAGGTTAAGTGATATGAGCGGTGACACTTATATTTTGAATGACGATATGATTTCTGTAATTCCAGAGACACCTTGTGCTGGCGATTCTCCCTCCTGGGCAGATGACACACCTGATGTTCCTGATGATCCTGCTGTGACGCCTGACCTCTTCTCCCAGAGTCCCATTGTTCCACTACCAAAAGTGTTAGCTGACCTGATGTCTTCTGGAGCTTCCTTTGACCCAGTCCCCGCCGAGCGTTGGTCAACTGTTGGAAATACCACAAGGCTTAACAAGGAGTTGTCTGTATACTTTTCCGTTGACACTGCTACAAACACCCAGCAGATTCTTCAAGGTTTTGACGCGGCCGGCATTGACGTCGACTTTGTTGCTTCTGTTCAATTCCGCGCCTCTAACCGAACGTGGATCGTGACCTTCAACGATTATACTGCGAAATCTGTTGCGTTGGGGATCGACGAGATAATTGTGTCTGGATGTCAAGTCTTTTTAGGTGATTGCGAAAACCGTGTTCGTCTGGTAAAGATATACGAAGCACCTTGTGAAATGCCAGATACTGTATTGATTGGTCGGTTGTCGGCCTACGGAAAGGTTTTCTCGTTCCGGCGCGACCGTGTGGCACAAAATGTTTTAAATGGAAATCGTACGGCCAAGATGCGCCTCAACAAGGACATACCGTCGTGCGTCCATATTGCGGGCGAATTCATCCGGGTCTGGTACCAGGGCCAGCCTAAGACGTGCCGCCGCTGCGGCTCGCCTGATCACCTTGCTGGCAAGTGTGACTCTTTCCGCTGCCTCAACTGCGAGCTCCCTGGCCATCGCGCTGCTTCCTGTCCGTCACCTACTATGTGTTCTGTTTGTCTCAAGACTGATCATCGTCTCCGTGTCGTCCATGGTGGCAACATTTCGTCTATTCGTCTTCCTCGTTCATCCACCTATGCCGACGTTGCCAAAGTGCTTCCTGCGCCCCACCCGCCGCCTGTTGACGCCCCTGTTGTTGTGCTAAAGGTTATGCCTGCGGAGAATAAGAAGATTGATGACAACAAGGAGATTGAAGAGGAGAATAATGAAGAGAATGGAGAGAATAAAGAAGATGAGGAGAATGAAGCTGAGATGAATGAAGAGCTTGTGGATGAAGGTACCCGGTCCCATGATCGTTCTGGGGTTCAAGAGCGGGAGCGTGACTCCTGTGGGGGCGCCAGTGAGCGTGGCTCTCCCGGTGGCTGTGCCTCTGGGGCTTCTGCCCAGGTCCAGCCCCGGGAGCGGCGGCGTGAGCGGGACCGCTCCTGCAGGGGTGATCGCGAGCGCTCAAAGACCCCTGGACGTGAGGACCGGCAATCACTTAGTGATGAGGAAGAGGGTATATGGCACAAAGTAGGCAAGCGCCGTTAGTATCAATGCTCAAATTACTGTCACTTAATGCGCGCGGACTAGGGACACCTGCAAAACGCGATCTTTTCATTCGTGAAATTTCAATGTTGTCTTTTGATTTGATCCTGCTCCAGGAGACACATGTGTGCCGTCTGGAGCAGGCTAACGAATTCTCACGAAATTGGGCTGGAAAGTGCTATTGGTCTTTTGGGGGCGCCAGGTCGGCCGGTGTGGGCCTGCTTGTCTCCCCCTCCTTTCAAGGTTCTGTCACTCGTTTTACTTTTGATTCCGACGGCCGCGTTATCAGTGCATTGATACTAACGGACTCTCATCAAATAAATATCGTTAATGTGTATGCTCCAAACACCGTTTCGGATCGGAAAGCCTTTTTTCAAAATCTGCATACCTTTTTCCTTTCCCCGATTCGTATTGTCGCCGGCGATTTCAACTGTATTGATAGCATGCTGGACCGGTTATCGTCTTCTAACCTTTCTCTTCCGGATAAGACTATGCTTCAGTCCTTCACCACTGATTGTTCTCTTGTCGATGTTTGGCGTAGACAAAACCCTCGTGGAGTTTCTTTCACCTGGGCCAATGCCAGTTATACTCAGGCTTCGCGTATAGACCGTTTTCTCGTTTCTCGTGCCCTCCTTTCATTTGTTCAGAGCTGCGGTACTTTGCCGTGTGCTTTTTCAGATCATGATTTTGTTTCCCTGAATTTGACTTTAGATGGCTTTGCGTGTCCCCGAAACGGTGTTTGGAAGTTTAACTCCACTCTGCTTTCTGATGACGACTTTAAATCTGAAATGTCAACTCTCATTAATTCTCAGAAACAGCGTCGCGCTAATTTTGCTTCCCTTGGCGCGTGGTGGGACGATTTGAAATTGATTATCCGTAATTTCTGCATTAGCTTTAGTTCTCGTAAGCGAGCCCGCGTAAACCGCGAACGGAATCGATTGACTAAGTGTTTGATTCGTGCTAAATCTGATCTGGCTTTTGGTGATAACTCGGCTTCAATTAGGATTCGAGATTTTGAGAGCGCTCTCTATTCCCTCATTTCACGGGAAATGGAGGGCGCCAAAGTCCGATCACGCGCCAAGTGGGTGGAGGAGGGGGAGAGGCCCACACGTTACTTTTTCCGTCTTGAGAAGAAAAGGGCCGAGAAAAATTCCTTTGATTGCCTTCTCGATGCAAATGGTTTGGAGAAGACAGCTGCTGCTGACATTGAATCGATCCTAGTTGATTTTTATAAGAACCTTTTTTCTAAAGATGCTCTTGACCTGCGAGTCCAAGCCAGCTTAATTGATGATCTAGAGTTTTCCTTAACCGTTTCCGAATGTGATAGTTGTGAAGGCGAGTTTTCTAGTGAGGAACTTTTCTCGGCCCTTAATAGCCTTCAGACTGGGAAGTCGCCTGGATCGGACGGCCTTCCCACTGAGTTCTACATCGCTTTTTGGGAGGACCTCGGCGATGTTCTCACTCTTGTTTTAAATGAGTGCTATCGCCGGGGTTCTCTCACTGATAGTCAACGTGGGGGCCTCTTGCGCCTGGTTTTTAAGAGAGACGATAAACGCTTAGCTAAGAATTGGCGTCCTATTTCACTGCTCAATACGGATTATAAACTGGCTTCTAAGGCTATCACCGAGCGTCTGAAACCGGTGATGCGGGCTATTGTTCATCGGGATCAGACGTGCGGTGTTGTCGGAAGATCTATCTTTTCCAATTTACAACTTATCCGAGACACCCTGGATATGATTGACAAAACTAATGAGTCTGGAATTCTAGTAACTCTCGACCAGGAGAAGGCTTTTGACCGTGTTGACCATTCTTTTCTTATGTGTACTCTTGTAAAATTTGGTTTCGGTCCTTCTTTCTGTAAATGGGTCAGTCTTTTCTACAACAATGTTTTTTCTCGCATAATTGTCAACGGTAATCTTTCGACCCCGGTGTTTCTGGAAAGGGGAGTGAGGCAGGGTTGTCCCCTGTCTCCTCTCCTTTATGTACTCGTATCTGAAGTCCTCTCAACCCAAATTAGGCGGTGCGAACAGATTATCGGTTTCCGGCTTCCGGGCGCTTCCGGACTTCAATTTAAAATTTCGCAATATGCCGACGACGCTACAATATTTTTAAAGACTGAAAGCTCTCTTTGTCGACTGTTGGACGTTGTTCGTAGATTTGAATTGGGTTCTGGCGCTAAACTTAATACCTCCAAAACTGAGGCCATGTGGCTCGGCCGTTGGCGGTCACAGGGGGGTTCCCCCTTTGGTTTGAAGTGGGTTCCCAAGATCAAGATCTTGGGTGTCTATTTTGCTAACGGTTTGCTTTCGGTCGAATCTGATAATTGGAAATCCAAACTCGATAAACTTGAGACTGTCTTAAATCTGTGGAAACAAAGGGAGCTTTCTTTTATTGGTCGCGCCATGATTGTCAATGTTCTTGGTGCTAGCCGTTTTTGGCATGTTGCTAAGATTCTCCATCCCCCCCGATGGGTTTGTGATCGTTTTCACCGCTTGATTTGGCTTTTTATATGGAAGGGGAGGATGGAGAATGTAAGCCGGCAGCGTTGTTGTGCCCCATTAAAGATGGGGGGCCTCAACGTTGTCGACTTCCGTACAAAATGTGTGAGCTTGCGCCTTTCTTGTTTTTCTTCTCTACGTGATAGCTTCGGCTCTGAAAAATGGCACTTTTTGGCCCGCTATTTTCTTGGACGCAGCCTCGCCAAGCTTGATCCTCGTTTCTCCTTTTCTTCGAATTCTGTTCCTGTTTCTCCCGAGCCCTCCTTTTTCTATCGTCTCTGTCTGTCTGTTTTTCAATCTTTGTTCGATCGAAATGGTGCCCTGCCTGATGATTTGTCCTCTAAAAACATTTACTCTCTGCTCTATGCTTTTCCTGATCCTGCACCGAGGTGTGCTGGCTACTGGGGCGCCGTTGTCGGCCGCCCCATTAATCGGTGGGCCTCGGTGTGGTGAAAGTCCCGTTTGAAGTTTATTGAGAATAGGAAATCTGATTTGATCTGGCTTCTTCTACATGATGCGGTCCGCGTTCGATATAATCTCAGGGCCTGGGGTTATATCGACGCGGACCTTTGCGCTGTTTGCTCGCGACCTGAAACTGCTAAACATTGTTTTATTGATTGTCGTAGGACTGTGCGGGTTTGGAACTATTTTACAGCTTCATTTTCTCGTCTTCTCGGTTTTCCTTTTGTTTTGTCTTTGTCATCTGTCTTGTTTCCTTTTTCTGTCTGTTCGTCTTCTCCTGGCTCCTCAGTTTTTTATTATTTGGCTGCGACCGTCCTTTTTTTCGTTTGGCATGCGCGCAATCTTGCAACTTTTCGTAATAGAACCCTAGGTTTCCGTTCGATTATCAACAACGTTGTTAAGGATGTTAGATCACGCGTACAGGGTGAATCTTTGGATAGGGTGAAATCATTTTGGTCCATTTTAAGTGTTGTTTGTTCTGTGTCTGACGACAATAAAATTACCTTTCATCTTTAGTTTCCGTAGCTAGTATTTTGTATGGCTTTTGCCTTTAATGAACTTTGAACATTGGATTTTGATTTTTTGGTAGAACAGGTTAGTTAGGTCAGTTAGATTAGTTAGTTTGGACTTTGAGTTTTACTCAACATAAGCTTTCCTTTATATTACTGTAATCTTTTTGTTTCTCTTAGGTCCATCACTGTAATTTTTTTCGTCTCTCTTTGGTCCATCACTGTTATTTGAGCATCTGTTCTTTTTACCTGGGCCCTTGGGCCCTTGTAAATAAATTTTATCAAAAGAAAAAAAATCTGTTCTTATCAGCTTAATATCTGATACGCTGCTCATCGAGCAGCTCATATATTAAACTGATTTTTGGAACTGGGCCGTGGAAAAGAGGCTTGCCTCGTCCCGGCCACGGGTTGCCTCGGTATAGCACTACCTCCGAGTGTGGCCCACTTCCCTCCGGGGAAGAAATAAACAATTGAAAGTAAAACAACTGAATGACCAGCTTCCACCTTCTCTTCTCTTCCCTAGGAAGGAGGGAGTCACCGGCCTGCCTTACCGGTTCTGGGACGACAAGAAGCCACCACAAGCTATGTGCAGAGCAGTTGCGTTTTGCGGTCCATGGGAAGGCTGAAAAAGTTCATACTTACCTGACGCGTTCATTAGTTTGTCGCCCGGGTAAGTGTCTCTGCCGTGTAAGCTCGTAAGGGCTTGGCAGTTGTTGCAGTTGTTCCTGTGGTTCCTGCTGTCCAGTACTTGCGGTATGGTGTTGTCGAAGAGCGTGGTTTTCCACTTCCCGACCCAAGTGTACCGATCTACCGGTTCTGATGAGATACTCCCACAGTTGTTGCAAGTCCTCCAGTCCGATCAAGTGTCAGCCGTCCAGTTTCTGAGGAGTGGCCGCGTCCGTGTTACCCTCAAGTCTACCGAATACAGGGACGAGCTCCTTCGGGAGTCTTCGTTCCTGTTCGGCGATGTTTCTGTTCCTGTCACTGTTTCCGATGCTGTCGTCCGTTCTGTGTACGTGCGTGATTTGCCTTTCGAGGTCCCTGATGCCGATGTTCAAGATTCGTTCCAGTCCTTTGGTACCGTCCACTCTGTTCGTCCGTGTTACTTTCGTGATTACCCGTCCGTGGCTAATGGTAGCCGTATTGTTCTTATGTCGTTCAGTGAGTCCGTCCAGTCCATTCCGTCTACGCTGAGTGTTTCTGATTTTCCCGTACGTGTGTGGTATGCAGGTCAACCCGTTATCTGTCCTATCTGTCATGAAGTTGGTCATCTGCCTCGGGCTTGCCCTTTTTCGGGCCGGTGCCTGCGCTGTAAACAGCCAGGTCACAGGGCCCGGGATTGTAAGCAGGCCTGGGGCCCGCCTCGTTCCAGTTCTCCTGTTCCTTCATCCGTTCCTGTCCCTACTGTTCCTGCTCCGCCGGTCACTGAAATCACATTTGTTCCTGTTTCCACCGTCTCAGTCAGCGCCCCAGTCTCGTCTCCTGCTCCTGTCAGTGTCAGTGTTCCTGCCAGTACTCCTATTTCGTTCCCTGTTCTTGTGCCTTCCGTCTCGTCAGATTCCTCTGAAACCATTTCGTCATTTTCTGTTAGTAGTCCTGTCTCGTCTGTCTCGTCAGTGTCTACCAACGTTGAAGTATCTGCTGATGTCGAAGAAGGATCGTCATGTCCGTCCCGCCAGTTCCTGATGAAGTTTCTGAGTCTCCAGCCCATTCAGTATCGTCTCTGCTTTCAACCCTGTCCGATGTTAAAAGGTTAACCCGTCTCACCTTGTCAAGAATGAAACCCGGATCTGATCAGTCTACTGTCCTTAAACTCGTTAAAAGTCTAGCCAAGTCTCACAAGTTGACTGTGTCCAGTGATGAAGTCGATCATGTCGTTGCCGGTATTTTTCGTGAATAATCAAGTCTATCCATTGTCGTTGTTTTGTGTTGTGCCTGATGCAATGCTTTGTTTTTGTTTGCATTGAATTTCTGTTTGTAGGGGCGGGGTTCGATTCCCCGGTGACGTTTGACGTGCTGGTGCACCCCCGTTTGAGGCGAACCATTGTTGTTTTGGTGGATTAGTCTACATGTCTGACAGCCATTGCACTACCCCACTGGGGGGCTGTCATTCGCCTTAAACATAAAAACTTACCTGACGCGGGAGGCACTGTGATCAGGGAGGCAGTCCTCTCAAGGTGAGGCTCTTTCATTGCACTTCGATTGGGTTGACCCTTGCGATTACCCCAAATGTGGGTAACTCGAGCGTATAATTTCTGGTAGTGGGGACCTGCGTTCGCGCTAGTCCCCGCACCCACCTCGGGAAAGGAATGGCACTAATGCGATGGTTTGTTGGTGTGATTTCAGTCAGTCAGGCAAGCATGGAAAGATGCCCTGTCGTTTACTGACGGGACGGGACTGAACGGAACGGAGTAACCAAGGACAAGGTGAGTTTGCCGTGAATTGAAATCTCGTTGAATGTTTGAGTTATTTGGTGGGTGCAGTGCGGAGCGGAACCTCACTTCATTTCTTGCATTCTTCGTTGCTGCAGAGAAATCATCGAGGATAGATCGATCGACGAGTGAAACAAGAAAGTACCGAAGGGCAGATGGAGCACTTATCCTCTTGCATCGTTTGCAAAACGTAAGTAGATGTATGTTTGCAATGTTCGATCGCCTATCTGTAAGCGTGATAGATTTCTTATGCCTCCCTTGTACTATGTTGCCTTCTGGCGATCCGGCGTGCATTGAGTAACATGAGAAGTGGCCAGGGCAGTTGGCGTTACATTTCTGTGGCCAACACGCACGTTGTCGTTTCTCTGTGTTATGAATTAATTGAATTGTTATCGCGAAAGTAAATGTATTATACTCAGGAAGGATAGTGACTTATTTTCTGAATAATGTTGTTCACCCTTTGAACAAATGGGGCGTGAATACTGTCCGTGTTGAGCAGAGAACAGTGAAAATGTCAACTCCACCAAGTCACGTTTTCGCTAGATCAATTTTATAATTTTCTAGCCGTCGTTGTATGCACATGTTCCCCACTAACTAGTTTGTCTTTTCATCCAATGCATAACAGTGCGTCAATTTCACACTTGCCGTGTCCTGTTCTTTGCTCAGACAAAAAGATAGCTTTGATGTCATAAACCTTGTTTGATAAGATCTCGCGCGCACGCGCTCCCTCGGGAATATAAGTTCGCCTTTCCCGTGTGAACTATTTTGTTTTTGTTGCATTTCTCATTTTTGACATTTGCTTGACATGTTGTGTTTTAAAAAAAGCTGTATTGGAACTTTCTTTGGTGGGGGAACTGAGATTCTTTGAGATGATGAACTGGATAGAACGAAAAAGGGAAGCCTACAACACGGGGTATTCCCAGGCGGTCTCCCATCCAAGTACTAACCCCGCCCGACAGGGCTTAACTTCGGTGATCGGACGAGAACCGGTGTTTTCCCTGTGGTATGGTCGTAGACAAGTAATTTGCCGTGAAAATTTACTCTTTTATAAGGGGAAAGTGAAAAAGAGGTCGGAGGAAACACCATGTGGATTTGTCCTCTTGCCGTCAACGCAAATGCCATGCAGTCCTGGTGGCTGTGGCTGCCTGCCGTCCGTCCGTCCGTCCATCCACTGTACAAGTAGACAATCGTTGTGTGCGCCGGCCTCGTTTTCAGGTTGGCTTTGTAGATTCCCTACTTGGGACGGATTACAATCAGACCACCATATCTCGCGACCAGGAGACTAGCAGCACTCCGTCTGCTGCGAGCATGTTATGGCATCGCTTCTCGGCCTTTTGGCTAACATATTTTTTTCCAATTGCAGGCCCACAAAGAAGCTGTAACCTACACCCAGCAGTGATGGGAGATGAGAATAGTGTCACTGACACAATGAGCGTTTACGATGAAGATGATGTTAATGATGTTTCTGTTGCTGACCATGAAGTGCAGAGTCCACGTTGCTGTGACGCAGAAGGCTCCCCGTCTTTGTTTTCTGAACATTCCTTGCCTGGCTCGGATGCACCACAAGTGTTGCGAGACCTGGGGGATAATGGTGCGATTTTCAGTATTGCCCCAGCATCAACTTGGTCATGGTTTAATGACGGCGCTTCTGTTCGCCTCAACCGAGAGTGTTCGGTTTATTTTTCAGTGGACACCAGATGTACCAGTCATGAAATTGTCAACGGTCTCGATGCCATTGGCATTGACCCTGATTTTATTTCTGCCATCCAGCACCGCAGTTCATCTGGTTCTTGGGTCGTCACTTTTAATGACCCTCTTGCCAAAGCAAAAGTTGTTGGCTGTACCGATTTTTTTGTTTCAGGTTGTCAAGTCTTTGCAGGAGATTGTGACCAACGTATTGTTCTTGTGAAGATCTATGAAGCCGCCCCTGAGATGCCCGACACTGTCCTTCTGGGGCATTTGTCAAACTATGGAAAGGTCCTTTCCTTCAGGCGCGACTATGTGTCATCAGGTATCCAGAATGGGATCAGAACAGCCCGCATGCGTCTTCGCCGGGCCATACCCTCTACTGTCCTCGTTGCTGGCGAAGTGGTTAGGGTGTGGTACCCTGGCCAGCCGAAGACCTGTCGTCGTTGTGGGGGACTTGGACACTTGATGAGCACATGCAAGTCAATTCGTTGCATCAATTGTCAGGAGCCTGGCCACCACTCGCGGGATTGTCCTTCTCCCCGCCTCTGTTCCATCTGTCTGGCCTCCGATCACCTTTGTGGCGACTGCCCTTTTGTTCTGTTTAGCGCCAACATTGAGCGCGCTCCGCGAGCTTCCACTTATGCTGACATTACGAAGACTGTTGCTGCTCCTCCACGGCCGCCTGTGTCCTCCCCTCCTGCGGGGGCTGGGCCTCCGGCTCCCCAGCCGGTGGTTCCTGCCCCTGTTGGTGGGGGGACTGCTGGCGTGCCTGTCGTTGCTGGTGATCCTGTGCCTACCGGTACTGCTCCTTTGGCTGATGGTGAAACAACTTCTCCGAGCGTCATCCCCGAAACACAGGAGAGTAGCGGTGGTAATGTACCTCATGACGTGTCGTTGGAGCCCGCGGGGTCTTGGGCGTCTCGCTCTGAGCCTCCCTCCGGTGCGTCTGAGCTCGGTGCTTCTGGTCGCGATGCCCCTGGCGGTTCCCCCGCCCGGGCTCGGGACCGGGAGCGCCGGCTCGATTTGCGTGCCGAGCAGGGTGGTGATCGCGAGCGCTCGAGGACCCGCGAGCGTCCGCATCGAGAATCTAATAGTGATGGTGATGATGATGATGGTTTTATTACTGTAGGGCGGCGTCGATAGCATCAATGTTTAAATTACTCTCTTTAAATATCCGTGGGCTAGTTACGCGTACTAAACGTGATCAATTCCTACATGAATTGTCTCAGCTTAATTTTGACCTATTTTTGATTCAAGAGACTCATGTGTCTTGTAAGCAGCAAGCCGATGACTTCTCCCGTAACTGGCCCGGCGAATGTTTTTGGTCCTTTGGGAGAGGCAGGTCGTCCGGCGTCGGACTACTTGTATCCCCCACCTTTCAAGGCTCCGTCTCTCGCTTTGTTTTTGATTCCGATGGAAGGATCCTTAGTGCATTGGTGCTATTGGGGCCGCATAGAATTAATGTAGTCAATATCTATGCTCCAAATACCGTTTCCGAGCGCAAGACGTTTTTCCAAGATTTACATAATTTCTTTTTGTCACCTATCCGCATCATTGCTGGCGACTTTAATAGCATTGATAATTTGCTTGATCGCCTGTCGTCCTCGAATGTTTCCTTGCCTGATAAGGCTGTTCTTCATTCTCTGCTAGTTGATAACTCGCTAATCGATATTTGGCGCAAACGGAACCCCCGTGGGGTTTCGTTTACCTGGGCGAATTCTGGCCACACACAGGCCTCGCGGATTGACCGTTTTTTGATCTCTCGTCAGCTCGCCCCTCATGTTTCAGTTTCCGATGTTTTGCCTTGCGTTTTTTCCGATCATGATTTTGTCCTTTTGAACTTGTCTCTTGATAATCTGTCTTGCCCTCGGAACGGTATTTGGAAATTTAACTCTAGCCTCTTATCTGATACCTCTTTTAAAAATCGAATGTCGTCTTTCATAAGGGAGCAGAAACAGCGCTTTGCTTGCTTCGACTCCCTTGGCGCGTGGTGGGATCATCTTAAGTCCGGTATTCGTAGTCTTTGTATTGATTTTTGTTCTAAAAAGCGCAAATTAGCTAATCGCGAGCGGAATCGGCTTACCAGGCGCTTGATTTCTGCCAAGAGGTCTTTTGCCAACGGGGCTTCCTCTGTTGTGTCTGAAATTAGAGATTTAGAAAGTGCCCTTGCTTCCCTCGTCTCTCGTGAGGCTGAGGGCGCCATGATCCGATCACGCGCCAAGTGGTTCGAGGAGGGTGAGAAACCGTCTAGATATTTTTTCCGTCTTGAGAAAAAGAGAGCCGAAAAGAATTCTTTCGATTGTCTTCTTGACGCCGATGGCGCGGAGAAGACGACACAAGGTGACATTGAATCAATTCTTGTTGATTTCTACAAGAATTTATTCAGTAAAGATGTTCTTGATCTTCAGACCCAAACTGAACTTCTCAGTGATCTAGAGTTTTCTCTTTCTGATTCTGAGCGTCTGAGTTGTGAGGGCGAATTTACAACAAACGAGCTTCTGACTGCCCTGAATGGCCTTCAGACTGGCAAATCCCCAGGCTCTGATGGCCTCCCAACGGAATTTTACCTAGCTTTTTGGGAGGACCTGGGCGATGTTCTCACTCGGGTCCTGAATGAGGATTATCGCTCCGGTTCTCTGACGGATAGCCAGCGTGAGGGCCTTTTGCGTCTAGTTTATAAGAGAGATGATAAGCGTCTGCCTAAGAACTGGAGGCCAATTTCACTTTTAAACACGGATTATAAGATCGCTTCTAAAGCAATTACTGAGCGTTTGAAACCCGTAATGCATTCAATTGTTCATCATGATCAAACTTGCGGGGTAGTCGGTCGGTCAATCTTTTCGAATCTCCAACTCATTCGTGATACCCTCGATATGATCTGTAAATCAAATGAACCTGGCATTCTCATCACCCTTGACCAAGAAAAAGCTTTCGATCGTGTTGATCATTCCTTCCTCATGCGAGTTTTGTCCAGCTTTGGCTTCGGTCCTTCCTTTTGCAAATGGGTCAGTCTCTTCTACCATAATGTATTCTCTCGGGTAATTTGTAATGGTCATCTCTCTGTCCCTATTGTACTTGAAAGAGGGGTGAGGCAGGGTTGTCCTCTCTCCCCCCTCTTGTACGTTCTTGTCTCAGAGGTCCTCTCTACTCAGGTGCGTAAGTGCAATGGGATTGTCGGTTTTAGACTTCCCGGAGCTGCTGGCCTTCAGTTTAAAATATCACAGTACGCTGATGATGCGACAATTTTTGCGAAAACCGAAACTTCACTTTGCCAAGTTTTGCGAGTTGTCAGCAGATATGAGAGGGCCTCTGGGGCAAAGTTAAATGCTTCCAAAACTGAAGCAATGTGGCTCGGCAGATGGCGATCAAACGGTGCCTCTCCTTTCGGTCTTAAATGGGTCTCGAAAATCAAAATTCTTGGTATTTTCTTCTCTAACGGCTTAGTTTCTGTGGAATCGGATAATTGGCGGTCAAAACTGGACAAACTCGAAACCAAACTGAACTTATGGAAACAGAGGGAACTTTCTTTTGTTGGACGCGCGCTGATTGTTAACGTGTTGGGTGCGAGCCGCTTCTGGCATACTGCGAAAATCCTTTTGCCCCCCAAATGGGTGTGCGATAGATATCGTAAGATTGTCTGGCCTTTTATTTGGCGAGGTCGTATGGAGAACGTGAGTCGGCAGCGTTGTTGTGCCCCCTTGAGGCAGGGTGGCCTCAACGTTGTCGACTTTCCCTCCAAATGTTCTAGTTTGCGCCTTTCGTGTTTTGCAAGCCTACGTGATAACTTTGGGGACCAGAAGTGGCACTACCTGGCACGTTACTTCTTAGGCAACTGTTTAGCTAAATTAGACGATCGCTTTTCTTTCGCCTCTAATTCTGTTCCTGTTTCTTCCGAACCGTCCCTTTTTTATCGCAAGTGTCTTTTGGCCTTTCAAGATATCTTTGCCCGTAGCGGCTCCCTCCCTGATGATCTGTCTTGTAAGAAGATCTATTCTGTTCTTTTTGCTTTTCCGTCTGTTCCCCCGCGGTGCGCCGGTTTCTGGGACGCCGTTGTTGGTCGTTCCATTAATCGGTGGACCTCGGTCTGGCGTAAATCCCGGCTAAAGATCATTGAAAACCGTAAATGTGATTTGCTCTGGTTACTTTTACATAATGGCGTTCGGGTTCGCTATAATCTTAAGCAATGCGTTAACATCAGTTCCGAAGCTTGTGCGATTTGCTCGCAACCTGAGACCCCTAAACATTGTTTTATTGAATGTCGTAGAGTCGTACGTGTTTGGAGTCACTTTTCTCCCTTGCTGTCTTCTCTCTTGGGCTCTCCCTTTGTGCTTTCTTTTTCGTCGGTCTTGTTCCCTTTCTCTACTTCCCCGACTAGCGATAGCCTCCTTGTCTCTCACTATTTGATTGCGACTATTTTGTATTTTGTTTGGTGGGCCCGCAATCTCGCAACCTTTCGTAATAGTACTTTATCTTCTGTGTCAATTATTAATAGCATTGTAAAGGATGTGAGATTGCGGGTTCTGGGTGACTCACTCGAGACTGTTAAGCGCTTCTGGTCTGTTAATAGTGTGATGTGTTCTGTAAGTAGTAGTGATAAAATTAATTTCCGTCTTTAGATGTTTTAGGTTTTTATGGATTACTTGTTACGACTTCGGATTGCAATTAAGGGATTTGGATATGGACTTGGACTTTGGATTTTGATAAATGGACTTTGGATTTTGATTAATGGACTTTGGATATGGATTAATGGACTTTGGATATGGATTAATGGACTTTGGATTTCGTCTAACGGACTTTGGATATCAATATGGACTTTGGATTTTGTTTAATGGACTTTAGATTTTGATTAATGGACTTTAGACTTTGTTTTGAATTTGTTTTTATGCTGCTTGTATTTTTTGCTCTTTGCCGCCTATTTTGTACTTTCGCTTACTTTTCGGATACGCGTAATTGTTTGGACCTTGTAATTTTGTGAACCTGATTTTTTTACCTGGGCCCTTGGGCCCTTGTAAATAAATTTTATCAAAAGAAAAAAAAAAAATCTGTTCTTATCAGCTTAATATCTGATACGCTGCTCATCGAGCAGCTCATATATTAAACTGATTTTTGGAACTGGGCCGTGGAAAAGAGGCTTGCCTCGTCCCGGCCACGGGTTGCCTCGGTATAGCACTACCTCCGAGTGTGGCCCACTTCCCTCCGGGGAAGAAATAAACAATTGAAAGTAAAACAACTGACTGACCAGCTTCCACCTTCTCTTCTCTTCCCTAGGAAGGAGGGAGTCACCGGCCTGCCTTACCGGTTCTGGGACGACAAGAAGCCACCACAAGCTATGTGCAGAGCAGTTGCGTTTTGCGGTCCATGGGAAGGCTGAAAAAGTTCATACTTACCTGACGCGGGAGGCACTGTGATCAGGGAGGCAGTCCTCTCAAGGTGAGGCTCTTTCATTGCACTTCGATTGGGTTGACCCTTGCGATTACCCCAAATGTGGGTAACTCGAGCGTATAATTTCTGGTAGTGGGGACCTGCGTTCGCGCTAGTCCCCGCACCCACCTCGGGAAAGGAATGGCACTAATGCGATGGTTTGTTGGTGTGATTTCAGTCAGTCAGGCAAGCATGGAAAGATGCCCTGTCGGGTCGTTTACTGACGGGACGGGGGTGTACGGAACGGGGTAACCAAGGACAAGGTGAGTTTGCCGTGAATTGAAATGTCGTTGAATGTTTGAGTTATTTGGTGGGTGCAGTGCGGAGCGGAACCTCACTTCATTTCTTGCATTCTTCGTTGCTGCAGAGAAATCATCGAGGATAGATCGATCGACGAGTGAAACAAGAAAGTACCGAAGGGCAGATGGAGCACTTATCCTCTTGCATCGTTTGCAAAACGTAAGTAGATGTATGTTTGCAATGTTCGATCGCCTATCTGTAAGCGTGATAGATTTCTTATGCCTCCCTTGTACTATGTTGCCTTCTGGCGATCCGGCGTGCATTGAGTAACATGAGACGTGGCCAGGGCATTTGGCGTTACATTTCTGTGGCCAACACGCACGTTGTCGTTTCTCTGTGTTATGAATTAATTGAATTGTTATCGCGAAAGTAAATGTATTATACTCAGGAAGGATAGTGACTTATTTTCTGAATAATGTTGTTCACCCTTTGAACAAATGGGGCGTGAATACTGTCCGTGTTGAGCAGAGAACAGTGAAAATGTCAACTCCACCAAGTCACGTTTTCGCTAGATCAATTTTATAATTTTCTAGCCGTCGTTGTATGCACATGTTCCCCACTAACTAGTTTGTCTTTTCATCCAATGCATAACAGTGCGTCAATTTCACACTTGCCGTGTCCTGTTCTTTGCTCAGACAAAAAGATAGCTTTGATGTCATAAACCTTGTTTGATAAGATCTCGCGCGCACGCGCTCCCTCGGGAATATAAGTTCGCCTTTCCCGTGTGAACTATTTTGTTTTTGTTGCATTTCTCATTTTTGACATTTGCTTGACATGTTGTGTTTTAAAAAAAGCTGTATTGGAACTTTCTTTGGTGGGGGAACTGAGATTCTTTGAGATGATGAACTGGATAGAACGAAAAAGGGAAGCCTACAACACGGGGTATTCCCAGGCGGTCTCCCATCCAAGTACTAACCCCGCCCGACAGGGCTTAACTTCGGTGATCGGACGAGAACCGGTGTTTTCCCTGTGGTATGGTCGTAGACAAGTAATTTGCCGTGAAAATTTACTCTTTTATAAGGGGAAAGTGAAAAAGAGGTCGGAGGAAACACCATGTGGATTTGTCCTCTTGCCGTCAACGCAAATGCCATGCAGTCCTGGTGGCTGTGGCTGCCTGCCGTCCGTCCGTCCGTCCATCCACTGTACAAGTAGACAATCGTTGTGTGCGCCGGCCTCGTTTTCAGGTTGGCTTTGTAGATTCCCTACTTGGGACGGATTACAATCAGACCACCATATCTCGCGACCAGGAGACTAGCAGCACTCCGTCTGCTGCGAGCATGTTATGGCATCGCTTCTCGGCCTTTTGGCTAGATCCCATTTTTGTTGTGAATTGGCTCTTTTTTTTTCTGAGCGAGTGCTAAGTACCTGCCGGGAGGGAACGCCAAAGCTCTTTAAATTTTGTAAGACTTGGGTTTCCTCCTGCTACACGTAGCTGACACGTTTTAGCTATGGATGTTGATACTGATGCTGATCCTAGTTCCTGGTCAAACGTTCCTGAATGCAAGTTTCCTCTTGAACCCGTCTCCTTTTCGCTTCCAAGGGCTGGCGCTACCCCAATTACTGAATATCTGGAATCTCTTGTGCCTGATGAGACCTCCCACATGGATGTGTCCTCTGCTGCTGATAATAGCTCCTCCCACAATGTGCCGGCTGGTGATACTTATGCCTCCAGAGTGGGTCGTGGGTTGGCTAGCTCTGCTACTCGTTCGGCCCGAACCCGAAGATCATACCTGTCTGCCTTTGAAAAAGAGCACTTCCATCCAGAAAACGTGACCCCAGATCGTCCCTGCTCAGCATCGTTTACGCTGTTAGATAAATCTTCATCCAGTAAACTCATCTTTGATGGTCTGATCCGGGATGGGATCCCCGCTATGGCAGTTCGCTGTTTGCAGAGATCGCCTAATGGTTCAGTCCAAATCACCTTTTCTACCGAGCGTTACCGAGACCTGTTCGTCAGCCAATCATCGTTTCTCGTTGGACAGCACCCTGTAGCCGTCCACCCGGCCCAGAGTCGTGTAACCTTCGTGACAGTTTATGATGCCCCTCACGAGTTGTCAGACCCTGCTCTGGAATACCGCCTTCGTAAGTATGGCCAAATCTTGTCATCTCGTCGCGGTCGGGTACAGGGTTACTCCACTGTCTTCAATGGTCATCGCCATTTACGAATGCTGATCCATACACCGATCCCGTCTTTCCTGCGTTTTGGCAAGTTCCTGTTGCGCGTCTCTTATGACGGCCAGCACAGGACTTGCCGCCACTGTCACAGTCCCGACCACCTGGCCAAGGATTGCACCAATGAGATCTGTTATAACTGCGACACTATTGGCCATGTTGCCAGGTCCTGTCCGGGCCCCATGCTTTGCTGCATATGCAAGGAGCCCTGACACATGGCGATCGATTGTAATCTCTCCTGGTACCGCCGCCCCCTCTCTTACCGTGATGCTGAGTCTCCGGCAGAATCCCACGCAGACGCTGAGTCTGCTGCTGCTGATGATGTTACTGATTCCTGTGCCGAGGCAGCTGATGTCTCTCCTAGCTCGTCTCCTGATTTGCCTGAAGATCGTGCTCTGACTTCCCAGGGCCTGCTTGTAGAAGATTCTCCGACGGCCCCTGGGGCCCCAGTCCTGAATTGTGATGTTACTCGTCTTACGGATTCTGAAGATGACACTATGGTCCCGTCCTCGTCTGAGGCTGAAGACGCTGAGGCTGAAGAAGTCGAGTCAGATTCTTCTTCCATTCGTGAGTCTGCTCCATTAATTACCGCTGTCCGTCGTCCTCGTCGGAAGCGGCCTAGATCAACTTGTAGCCCGTCGAGGTCTGGAGGCAAGGCGGCGTGCCCCGTCGTAGACGGAGTTCCCGCTGCACCCCCAGACATCGACGTGGATAATGACGCGCCCACTTAATCCTTTACCTTCAAGTGTTGTTCGATTAATATTAGAGGATTGAGTGATCGTAAGTTCTCGTTCATTTCTGAGTTTTTTGATAAATCTAGCCTTGATTTTTGTTTCGTACAGGAAACTATGATTTCTGATGACTCTACGCGTCGCTCCCTTTCGTCTCGCTGGCGTGGGCCCTCCTTTTGGGCCCCGGCTGTTGGACGGCGGGGCGGGGTAGCTGTTCTTTGTTCTGAGCGCTTTCGAGATAGAATTTCAGTGTGGCAGAAGGATACGTGTGGGCGCGTTCTTAGTGTCTTAGTGCGGTTTGACCAGGTCAACCTAAACTTAGTTAACATATATGCTCCTACGATTCCCTCTGAGAGGAAGGTTTTCTTCCATTCGTTACACTCTTATTTCTTTCCAAACTCCCGGCTTGTCATTGGGGGCGACTTCAATTGTTATGATTCCGCACTAGATAAGTTAGGGGGGACACCCTCGCTTGACTCAACCCTGTCCGATCTCAAGACCTCCTGTCATCTTCGGGATGCCTGGCGTTTTAAACACCCACGCGAGAAGCAAATTACATGGTTTAGCTCTGATAAGTTACTTGCTAGTCGGCTTGACTCCTTTCTAGTTAATCGCCGCCTGTGCGAACAGGTTGTACACTGTTCTATTTCTCCTTGCGTTTACTCCGATCACGATTATGTTTTTCTCGAAGTTGATCTCACTGACGCCTTGCAGGGCGGGCCGGGGGTTTGGAAAATTAATAATTCACTACTTGACGATAAAGATTTTTGTTTAACTATTTCCGAAACTATTGATTCCCACTTGCTTTTTCGTCATGCTTTCCCCTCCTCCAAGGAGTCCTTAAAACGCGATATTAAGTCGGCTACCATTTCCTTCTCCCGGGACCGCCGTACTGCGCTCTCCCGGGAGAAGGTCCTTCTTACTAACCGTCTTATTGCCCTGAAACAACGGATCCCTTTCTGATGCACATGAGATTGCTAGCCTCGAAGCCGCCCTCAAAGCTATTTTTGACTCGGAATTAGAGGGTACTAAAGTTAGAAGCCGCGCAAAGTGGTTGGAGGAGGGCGAGGCCCCTACTAGATATTTTTTTACTTTAGAAAATCAACGGCATGAGAGGACCCTGGTCCCATCTGTCTTTGCGGCAGATGGGACTGAGGTCTCCTCTCTCCCACAGATCATGCAGGTGCATGAACAATTTTATAGCGACTTGTTCTCGGAAAAGGAGATCGATCTCTCTGTTCAGGAGTTGTTTTCTCACGTCACAGCCCGCTTACCTGATGATAAGCGGGACATGTGTGAGGGCCCCCTCTCTTTAGCGGAGGCCACTGAGGCTTTGAAACTATCTAATCGCAATAAGACCCCTGGCCCCGACGGCCTGTCGGTGGAGTTTTACTACACGTTCTGGTCGAGTCTAGGACCCCTTTTAGTAGACGTTTTTAACGAATCTCTTGATGATGGTGTCCTGTGCGAGTCCATGAAGGCGAGCCTTACTCGCTTGGTTCATAAGCGCGACGACAAGAGACTTTTGAAGAATTGGCGGCCCATCTCGCTTCTAAACGTTGACTATAAAATATGTTCAAAGGCGTTCTCTATGCGCCTCGCCAAAGTTCTAGATTGCATTGTTAGCCCTGACCAGACTTGCTCTGTGCCTGGGAGATCGATCTCCTCCAATCTCATCTTGCTGCGTGACTGTCTCGATTATATTGAGCGTACTGGAGAGACTGGGATCTTACTATCCCTCGATCAGGAGAAAGCTTTCGATCGTGTTAACAGATCCTTTCTTCTAGCTTTACTCGAACATTTTGGTTTTGGCCCATCTTTCCGGAATTGCATTCGAACCTTATATAACGGGGCTTTTATGCAAATTTTAGTTAATGATTTTCTCTCTGATCCTGTTCCCCTGCGTCGAGGTGTCCGACAAGGAGACGCTCTGTCTCCTATGCTTTATATATTGTGTGTCGAGGTACTCGCATGTAAGATTCGGGCCTCTCCCACGATCGATGGCTTTCTCCTCCGGGGGCTGGAGGCTTACAATTTCGAGTAGGGCAGTATGCCGACGACACGACTGCTTTTGTTAAGAACCATAGCTCTCTAGTCTCTTTATTTTCTGCAATCTCCCTCTACGAACGAGGCACGGGCGCTAAACTCAATGTCGCTAAAACGGAGGCCATGTGGCTTGGTGCCTGGAAAGATCGCCAGGACCAGCCACTTGGCCTCTCCTGGGTTAGAAAAATGAAAGTACTGGGTATTGTTTTTGGCACAGTTAATGTGGAACGCGATAATTGGGAGCCGCGCCTTTCCAAACTAGATAACTCCCTCTCGTTGTGGAAGTCGCGCTCTCTGTCTCTAATTGGCAAAGTTCTAATTCTTAACATACTAGGCCTGAGCAAGCTGTTATATGTTTCTCGTTTTCTCGAACCTCCTAAGTGGGTCCTTGATCGAGTCAGGAGTTTAATTTGGCCCTTTTTGTGGGGCTCCGGCTAGAGACAGTTGCCCGAAAAACAATCGTCTGCCCCTTATCTAAGGGTGGCTTGGGTCTTAAAGATTTCGTGTGTCAGGGGAAAGCAGCTCGAATGGCTGCCTTCTTTACCTCTCTTGAGAACGTATCCTGCAAATGTTTTTTTCTGGTGCGCTATTTCTGTGCTGCCAGCCTTGCCCCTTTACGCCCCGAGTGGGCTTGTTTACGTGATAATCGGTTGCCCAGTGCTACCCAGCCTACTGTTTTCTATACACATGTTTTGTCTGCTCTGCGATCCTTGGTCATCCCTTCGGGTTTCCCCTTTTCGTCTAAAGCCTTTTATTCTCTGTTTTTGGAAGCTTTTTATACCCCCGCAATTCTACCTGGGTTCTGGACTCCTTTTATTTCTTCTAGATTTTCTCTGTCCCACCACTTAGAACTTGTCCGCGATAGATTTACTGAAAATTTCAAAAATGATCTGGCATGGCTGATCACCCTCCGAGCGGTTAAGGTCCGTCGGTCCCTCTGCGATTGGGGTTACATTTCTTCCCCCGTTGTGCTTCGTGTCCCAGGGCTGAGACCCTTGATCACTGCTTCCTGCACTGCCCTCGAGTCAAACGTGTGTGGTTATTCTTTTTGCCTGTGCTCTCTTCTCTTCTGACAACCCCCTTCACACCAACATGTGCGTCTGTTTTTCTATATGTTTTTCCCCGCCCTGACAGTAAGAATTTTCGTATTCTTTTGTATATTTTAAAGACCATCTTATACGGTGTTTGAAAATTCCGAAACAAAGCGACCTTCCATAACGGAAGAGAGGATTCTAGAGCCTTGATTAAATATATTGCTACCGATGTCAAGCATAGGATCGTTATCGACAAGCATCGTTTTTCTCCTACTAGATTTCGGTCTCTCTGGATTCATCCGGCTATTTGTAATTTTCGGGATCACGATAATCTTGTTTTTTACTTTTGATTTTGGAGAAGACTTGTGTAATGAACTGTGTTTTCTTTTGATGTAGCCTTTTGAGAAGTATGCATTTTTCCACTCTGTGTATTTTTGATTTCGTAACCTCGTTTGATTTTGTAACTTTGGGGTGTAAATAGTTTTATCTACTGCATCGTAGTTGCCTGTAAATAGTTGTTTGTCCTGAATAAAGTTTTAAAATGGAAAAAATCTGTTCTTATCAGCTTAATATCTGATACGCTGCTCATCGAGCAGCTCATATATTAAACTGATTTTTGAAACTGGGCCGTGGAAAAGAGGCTTGCCTCGTCCCGGCCACGGGTTGCCTCGGTATAGCACTCGATATGATCTGTAAATCAAATGAACCTGGCATTCTCATCACCCTTGACCAAGAAAAAGCTTTCGATCGTGTTGATCATTCCTTCCTCATGCGAGTTTTGTCCAGCTTTGGCTTCGGTCCTTCCTTTTGCAAATGGGTCAGTCTCTTCTACCATAATGTATTCTCTCGGGTAATTTGTAATGGTCATCTCTCTGTCCCTATTGTACTTGAAAGAGGGGTGAGGCAGGGTTGTCCTCTCTCCCCCCTCTTGTACGTTCTTGTCTCAGAGGTCCTCTCTACTCAGGTGCGTAAGTGCAATGGGATTGTCGGTTTTAGACTTCCCGGAGCTGCTGGCCTTCAGTTTAAAATATCACAGTACGCTGATGATGCGACAATTTTTGCGAAAACCGAAACTTCACTTTGCCAAGTTTTGCGAGTTGTCAGCAGATATGAGAGGGCCTCTGGGGCAAAGTTAAATGCTTCCAAAACTGAAGCAATGTGGCTCGGCAGATGGCGATCAAACGGTGCCTCTCCTTTCGGTCTTAAATGGGTCTCGAAAATCAAAATTCTTGGTATTTTCTTCTCTAACGGCTTAGTTTCTGTGGAATCGGATAATTGGCGGTCAAAACTGGACAAACTCGAAACCAAATTGAACTTATGGAAACAGAGAGAACTTTCTTTTGTTGGACGCGCGCTGATTGTTAACGTGTTGGGTGCGAGCCGCTTCTGGCATACTGCGAAAATCCTTTTGCCCCCTAAATGGGTGTGCGATAGATATCGTAAGATTGTCTGGCCTTTTATTTGGCGAGGTCGTATGGAGAACGTGAGTCGGCAGCGTTGCTGTGCCCCCTTGAGGCAAGGTGGCCTCAACGTTGTTGACTTTCCCTCCAAATGTTCTAGTTTGCGCCTTTCGTGTTTTGCAAGCCTACGTGACGACTTTGGGGACCAGAAGTGGCACTACCTGGCACGTTACTTCTTAGGCAACTGTTTAGCTAAATTAGACGATCGCTTTTCTTTCGCCTCTAATTCTGTTCCTGTTTCTTCCGAACCGTCCCTTTTTTATCGCAAGTGTCTTTCGGCCTTTCAAGATATCTTTACCCGTAGCGGCTCCCTCCCTGATGATCTGTCTTGTAAGAAGATCTATTCTGTTCTTTTTGCTTTTCCGTCTGTTCCCCCGCGGTGCGCCGGTTTCTGGGACGCCGTTGTTGGTCGTTCCATTAATCGGTGGACCTCGGTCTGGCGTAAATCCCGGCTAAAGATCATTGAAAACCGTAAATGTGATTTGCTCTGGTTACTTTTACATAATGGCGTTCGGGTTCGCTATAATCTTAAGCAATGGGGTTACATCCGTTCCGAAGCTTGTGCGATTTGCTCGCAACCTGAGACCCCTAAACATTGTTTTATTGAATGTCGTAGAGTCGTACGTGTGTGGCGTCACTTTTCTCCCTTGCTGTCTTCTCTCTTGGGCTCTCCCTTTGTGCTTTCTTTTTCGTCGGTCTTGTTCCCTTTCTCTACTTCCCCGACTAGCGATAGCCTCCTTGTCTCTCACTATTTGATTGCGACTATTTTGTATTTTGTTTGGTGGGCCCGCAATCTCGCAACCTTTCGTAATAGTACTTTATCTTCTGTGTCAATTATTAATAGCATTGTAAAGGATGTGAGATTGCGGGTTCTGGGTGACTCACTCGAGACTGTTAAGCGCTTCTGGTCTGTTAATAGTGTGATGTGTTCTGTAAGTAGTAGTGATAAAATTAATTTCCGTCTTTAGATGTTTTAGGTTTTTATGGATTACTTGTTACGACTTCGGATTGCAATTAAGGGATTTGGATATGGACTTGGACTTTGGATTTTGATAAATGGACTTTGGATATGGATTAATGGACTTTGGATATGGATTAATGGACTTTGGATATGGATTAATGGACTTTGGATTTCGTCTAACGGACTTTGGATATCAATATGGACTTTGGATTTTGTTTAATGGACTTTAGATTTTGATTAATGGACTTTAGACTTTGTTTTGAATTTGTTTTTATGCTGCTTGTATTTTTTGCTCTTTGCCGCCTATTTTGTACTTTCGCTTACTTTTCGGATACGCGTAATTGTTTGGACCTTGTAATTTTGTGAACCTGATCTTTTTACCTGGGCCCTTGGGCCCTTGTAAATAAATTTTATCAAAAGAAAAAAAAAATCTGTTCTTATCAGCTTAATATCTGATACGCTGCTCATCGAGCAGCTCATATATTAAACTGATTTTTGGAACTGGGCCGTGGAAAAGAGGCTTGCCTCGTCCCGGCCACGGGTTGCCTCGGTATAGCACTACCTCCGAGCGTGGCCCACTTCCCTCTGGGGAAGAAATAAACAATTGAAAGTAAAACAACTGACTGACCAGCTTCCACCTTCTCTTCTCTTCCCTAGGAAGGAGGGAGTCACCGGCCTGCCTTACCGGTTCTGGGACGACAAGAAGCCACCACAAGCTATGTGCAGAGCAGTTGCGTTTTGCGGTCCATGGGAAGGCTGAAAAAGTTCATACTTACCTGACGCGGGTCTGGCCCTTGGTAAGTTGGTGCTCGTGGTATTTCTGCTGCTTGTGGGACGACATTCCTTTTGTGCTCTCCCTCTTGGCTGCAACTTGTGGTATCGTGAGTGAATTGCCTCGTTTTCATTTTTTGAAGTTTTCTTGGTTTTTGTATTTATTTAATCATTTTAACTGGGTGACCCTCCCGGGGACTCATGCTGGGCGTCCTGCCCTAACCCGGGGTAAGCCCTTCTTTTTTCATATTGTATTCGTGCTCAAGCCCCACAAAGTGTAGGTGGGAACGAGCCTTATTATCTCACACTTTAATTAATATTGTATTTGTGCTCAGCCCCACAAAGTGTAGGTGGGAACGAGCCTTATTATCTCACACTTTAATAATATTGTATTTGTGCTCAGCCCCACAAAGTGTGGGTGGGAACGAGCCTTGTTACTTCATAGTTTAATTAATATTGTACTTGTGCTTAGCCCCACAAAGTGTAGGTGGGAACGAGCCTTGTTATTTCATACTTTAATTAATATTGTATTTGTGCTCAGCCCCACAAAGTGTAGGTGGGAACGAGCCTTGATATTTCATACCTAAATTAATATTGTATTTGTGCTCAGCACCACAAAGTGTAGGTGGGAACGAGCCTTGATATTTCATACTTTGATTAATATTGTATTTGTGCTCAGCCCCACAAAGTGTAGGTGGGAACGAGCCTTTATCATTTTTCACCCTTAATAATATTGTATTTGTGTTCAGCCCCACAAAGTGTAGGTGGGAACGAACCTTTATCATTTCATATCCTTAGTAATATTACATTTGTGCTCAGCCCCACAAAGTGTAGGTGGGAACGAGCCTTGTCATTTCATACCTTAATTAATATTGTATTTGTGCTCAGCCCCACAAAGTGTAGGTGGGAACGAGCCTTGTCATTTCATACTTTAACTAATATTGTATTTGTGCTCAGCCCCACAAAGTGTAGGTGGGAACGAGCCCTTTCATTTCATACCCTTAAAATTGTATTTGTGCTCAGCCCCACAAAGTGTAGGTGGGAATAAGCCCTTTCTATAATATTGTATTAGCGCTTAGCCCCACAAAGTTTAGGTGGGAACAGCCTCGTATCATACCATAATCTTAGTACTCTTGTGATTGCACCCAATTCCACCAATTTTTGGTAGGTGCACTTTTTTCCTCTCCCCATGGTTTTTAAACGCACCCTTTGCGTGCGCACCAACCGGGTTTGCGAAGGCAAAGCCCGGGAGGAGATTGTTCTTGAGGCGACTAAAGCCTTCCCTCAGCCCCTTGCAGCGGTTCAGATCAGTTCTGACCTTATTCGTGTAACCTTCCGCGATGCTGATTCCTGCAAGGCGGCCCATGTTAATACTCATGTTCCTATCTTTGGCGTCAACTGTGTGGTCCAGGGAGGTGGACCCCCCCTAACCATGGTCCACATTTTTGACTACCCTGCGGAATTTTCTGATGATTTTGTAGAAAGGGTCCTTTCCGGCTACGGTGAAGTCAGAAATATTAAGCGCCAAAAGTACATTGGCAAGCCTGACATCGAGACAGGCACTCGTCTGGTCTTGATGGCCTTTCGAGCTACCCCCCCTCGCCTCGTAAACATCAATGGTTATTTTTGCCGTCTTTGGTATAGGGGTCAGCCCCTCATCTGCAACCTTTGCAGCATCCAGGGGCACAAATCCGCCGACTGCCCCAATCGGGACAAGTGTCGGCGTTGCGGTGAATCGGGGCATTTCGCTCGATCTTGCTCCCGTCCTTGGAGGCGGGTGACAGCGACTACTGTTTCTGCCCCTGGCGGGGACTTTCCACCCCTCCTCCCTGCTGCCCGCCCTGGTGTGGCGGGACCCTCTGGGCTCTCCATCACTCCTGCACCTTCGGGGGCCCTGTGCCTCCTGGGGTGCAGGTCATTGACCAATCGCTGGGTGTAGCCTCTACCTCAGTTAGTGCACCCACCCTTGATTCCATCGACCGTGCCGTGGAAGAGGTCTGTGACGCTGTTTTAGACAGCGCCAGCAGCACTATGGATGAACCTAGTTCTGCTGGCCTTGACTCTCTCGCTGCTGATCTCATTATGCCCTCCGAGGTTGTTGCTCCCAATGCTGACAGTGTGGCTCCCCCCACCACTTCGGGCGGTGGTGGGGATGCTCTGCCCCCTTCTAGTGATACTGCTTTGGAGGGGCAAACTGATGCAACCCTCACTGCAGCGGCAGCTGGTGATGCTCCGGTCGGTGATGGCCTGGTCATCACCGCTCTTCCCGATAGTGGACACGCCCCCTCTTGTGTCCCCACTCGTGAAGGTAGTCCTTCTGTCGTTTCTCCCCTAGCATCTGCCGAGGTCAGTGACATCGCCAATGCGCCTCCTGACGATGCAAACAGTAGTGTAAATAATGTAGTTAATAATGTTGAAGTTATTTCTGAGGGCTTTGCCCCTGATGCTGTTGTGATTTCTGAATCCGTTGATGATTTTGCTGAAGCTGTTATTAGTATGGAGTTTTTTTCCGATGGTGATTCTGACCTTGCCCTTGAGGCAGGTGCCAGCTCTCTGGACGGCGACGCATCTGTAGGTGATGTGAGTCTCAGCCGAGAGGGTTCCACTCTTGAGTGCAGTACGAACGACGCCCAGATCCTCCCCTCTTCTCAGGAGGATGCGGCCTCTCAGAGTGTCCTTCCGGCCGCTCACAGTGGTGGTAAAATCCTATCTTCCCGTTCTTTGAAGAACCTGACGAAGCGAACCCAGGCTTTCTTGAAGCCCCGGTCTTCTCGCAAGGCCGCTTGCCATGATATGCCTCCCGTTCCCCGGGATACTCCTTCCCGTTCACGATGGCGCCCATAATGTCATTCCTCTCCCTTAACGTCTGTGGCATTAGGGATGTAAATAAGCGTCTGTCTTTGTTGCAGTGGCTTAGCCACCTTAGTTTAGATATTGTTTGTCTCCAGGAGACTCATGCTGTTTCGTCAGCTGAATCTTCCTCATGGTTCTCGCCATATGGCTTTCTTGCTGTGTCGGCCCCTGGGTCTGCTCATGCCTGTGGCCTCGCCATCCTTTACCGTCCCCGCCTTTTCCTCAACAGATCTTGGGTTGAGTTGGGCGGGAGGTTTGTTATGGCTGAATTCATGCATGGCGATTTTGTTTTCCGTGTTGTCTGCGTCTATGCTCCCAACAGGAATCCAGAACGCGACTCTTTCTTGCTGTCCTGCATCGATTTTATTGACCCTGCTATCCCCACCATCCTTTGTGGGGACTTTAACGCTGTCTTCGACCGCTCGAAAGACAGACGGGGATGCCCGGCTGACTCTACCTATCGTGATAGCTCAGCCTCCCTTCGTTCTTTATTTTCTGAAGCTTGCGTCTTCGATACTTGGCGGTATCTTCACCCGGACGCCACGGCCTTTTCCTGGATGAGAGGAGATGGTACACTAGCATCTCGAATTGATCATTTTGGCTGTCCTCTCTCCTGGACCCATGGCCTCCGGGGTTGCGATTTCATCCCTTGCCCTTACTCCGATCACTCTGCGCTGTTGCTTAAGGTTTCCCCCCCTGTCCCCATGTGGCGGGGCCCGGGACGCTGGAAGCTCAATCCCTCTATTCTTAATGACCCTGATTTTGTGTCCCTCTTTGAGTCCTTTTGGGCTTCATGGAAACTTCGGAAAAGTGGTTTTCCTTCCCTTCAACTATGGTGGGATAGGGGCAAGGACCACATCAAGCGTCTCGCCATTACCTTTTGTAGCAAGAAGAAGGCTGCTGAGAGCCAAGCACGTGCTCTTTTTTCGCGCCTGGCTTCTCATCTCAAGGCTAAAATCGACTGTGGTTCCGTCTTGCTTGTTGATACTTATGAGAGCGTCCTGTCCCGTCTTGCCGACCTTGATCGTTTAGAGGCTGAAGGGGCCCGTGTTCGTGCTCGGGTCCAATGGGCAGAAGAGGGCGAAATGTCTTCTCGTTACTTCCTCAGACTCGAGAAGAAACATGCTGCCGAACAATGGATCTCATCTATGCGCTGTCCTGATGGGTCCATTGTTTCTGACGTCGATGGGATCTGCCATTCTTGGGTCACCTTTTTCTCTAATTTGTTTGCTGCTGAGGAGGTTGATCTTCAAATCCAGGATGAGCTTCTCTCCCATCTATCCGCTCGCCTTCCCTCCTCTGCTCAGCCCTCTTGTGAAGGCCCCATTTCTCCCGACGAGGCTCGCAAGGCCCTCGAAGGTGCTGCCACCAGTAAATCTCCCGGCTCCGACGGTCTCCCCGCAGAGTTTTTCTCCGCCTTCTGGCACATTCTAGGCGAGGACCTCGTGGAGGTTTGGAATGACTCCTTTACTTCTGGTAGGCTTCCTCCTTCCCAGCGTCGTGCCCTGATTTCTTTGATTTTCAAGAAGGGGGATCGTCTTGACCATAAGAACTGGCGTCCCATCTCCCTTCTCAATACTGATTATAAAATCCTTGCCCGTGTTCTTGCAGGCCGCCTCCTGGGTGTCCTGCATTTAGTCATCCATCGTGACCAGTCTTGCGGCATCCGGGGTCGCTTTATCGGGGAGAACGTTGTCCTACTAAACGGTGTCTTCCAGTACACCCTTGACGCCGCTATCCCTGGTGCCATGCTTTCCTTGGACCAGGAGAAAGCCTTCGATCGCGTGGATTGGGAGTTTCTCTTTCGAGTTCTCACCCACATGGGCTTCGGCCCCTCCTTTGTTTCTTGGGTCCGCCTGCTTTACTCGGGTGTCTCAAGTGCCATTTCAATAAATGGATATACATCCTGTGCTTTCTACCCTTCTCGTGGGGTCAGACAGGGCTGCCCTTTGTCTCCCCTCCTCTATGTTATCTCTATAGAGGTCTTAGCAGCTGCTCTCCGGGCCAACCCGGTCATTTCGCCCCTTCAGCTTCCCGGTGTTTCTTGCCCTCTGCCTGTCGTTTCTTTATATGCTGACGACACCACTGTTCTCGCCTTTTCTGACCTCGCCATCAAGGAAGTTTTCCGTGTGTATGCTCGCTTCGAGGCTGGCACTGGCTCTAGGCTCAACCTGGGTAAATGCGAGGGCTTGTGGCTTGGACCTTGGCGCTATCGGTTCGATGCCCCCGTAGGTATCCGTTGGTCGTCCGAAGCGCTAAAGATCCTCGGTATCCACATTGGTTATGGTGACATGGGCTCCGCCAATTGGCGCCCTCGTCTGGACGCCTTTTGCCGCTGCACCAATTCCTGGCGGTCTCGTGCCCTCTCCTATTCGGGTAAGGCTGTGGTTCTTAATTCCCTGGCCTTGTCCCGTATTTGGTACGTCGGTTCCCTCGTTCCCATGCCTGACACTATCCGTGCCGAGCTCACCTCTAAGATCTTCGACTTTTTCTGGTCTGGAAAACGTGACCTGGTGGCCCGAAAGGTACTCTACCATGCCAGGGACCAAGGCGGTTTCTCTGTCGTCTCGGTGGACTTCAAGCTCCACTCCCTCCTTGTTCAGTGGTTTCGCCGCTTCCTCGTCTGCCCTGGAGCCTGGGTTTCGTTGCTTACTTACTGGTGCTTCGACCGATTCGGGGTATCTCCCATAGCTGTCCTCACTCGGCCGTCCTCTTTTAATCTTGCTGCGCTCCCTGTATTCTTTCACCTTTGCTTTCGGGCCTGGGTCGCCCTCGGTGGCTCCGTCTTGGGTGGTGTGCCCGTCGTCGGCTCTGCTGCGGCGGGTGGCCCTTTCCCCATCTCGTCCACCCCTGCAAAGGCCTGTTATAAGTTACTCCTTCAGCTTAATCCTGCCCGTCCTCACTGCATCGACAAGTTTGTGCCTGTCCTTGGCCCATGGGAGTGGTCGAGTACCTGGTCCTCCTTGTTTTTCTTGCCGCTTGACCGCCAGGTTATCGATCTCAATTGGAAGCTGGCCCATGGAGTCTTATACACAGCCGAAAGGCTCGCCTCTTTCGGCTATCAGCTGCAGACTTCCTGCTTTTGTGGGTTCCCTATTGAGACCTCGGAACATTTGTTTTTTTCATGTCCTCTGGCCCAGAGCGGGCTCGCCTGGGTTCAGACCCTCCTCTCTCGTGTCAGTCCGACTGGCCCATCCTTGGAGCTTCGTCATGTCCTCCTGGGTTTCTCACGTGACGAACTCCGTGTTGTCCCAAGGGTCTTTGCCTATCTTGTTAATGCGGCTTGCTATCTAGTGTGGGTTCAGCGCAATGATTTTCGCTTCCGCTCATGCCCACCTAGTGCTGTCCGGCTCTTGGCACTGCTTAAGGCCCGCCTGTCTTTTTACTTGCCTCTCCTTGCTAAGCGCTTTAACTCGTCCCGCCGCCGGTCGCTTTTCCTCCGGCAGTGGGCAGCAGGGGGGGTGTTCGGTTCCTTTCAGGGCGCAAATTTTGTTTTTTCCCTGCAGTAATGTATATAGTTCCCTTTTAAACCCGATTTTGTATTTTTTCCCTCCGTTTTTCTTCCCATTTTTAGTCTTCTTTAGTAATATTATTCTCGTTTTTATGGCGTGAGGCGGGGTTCGACTCCCCGGCAAAGTTGGCGTGCCGGCCCCGTCCAGGGGGTGCTCCCTCACTCTTGGCGGTTTTTATCCTGTGTTTTGAGTTTGCGTGTTCGTCTTCATTATGTGTATATGGTCCTTGGGCATTGCACTCCGGCCCGTGGAACCGCCAAAAAACAAAAAAAAACTTACCTGACGCGGGAGGCACTGTGATCAGGGAGGCAGT
Source organism: Montipora capricornis (assembly GCF_036669925.1). Lineage (NCBI taxonomy): Eukaryota > Metazoa > Cnidaria > Anthozoa > Scleractinia > Acroporidae > Montipora > Montipora capricornis. The sequence goes on along the minus strand of NW_027180164.1, from coordinate 67,336 downwards.
CCTCTCAAGGTGAGGCTCTTTCATTGCACTTCGATTGGGTTGACCCTTGCGATTACCCCAAATGTGGGTAACTCGAGCGTATAATTTCTGGTAGTGGGGACCTGCGTTCGCGCTAGTCCCCGCACCCACCTCGGGAAAGGAATGGCACTAATGCGATGGTTTGTTGGTGTGATTTCAGTCAGTCAGGCAAGCATGGAAAGATGCCCTGTCGTTTACTGACGGGACGGGACTGAACGGAACGGAGTAACCAAGGACAAGGTGAGTTTGCCGTGAATTGAAATGTCGTTGAATGTTTGAGTTATTTGGTGGGTGCAGTGCGGAGCGGAACCTCACTTCATTTCTTGCATTCTTCGTTGCTGCAGAGAAATCATCGAGGATAGATCGATCGACGAGTGAAACAAGAAAGTACCGAAGGGCAGATGGAGCACTTATCCTCTTGCATCGTTTGCAAAACGTAAGTAGATGTATGTTTGCAATGTTCGATCGCCTATCTGTAAGCGTGATAGATTTCTTATGCCTCCCTTGTACTATGTTGCCTTCTGGCGATCCGGCGTGCATTGAGTAACATGAGAAGTGGCCAGGGCAGTTGGCGTTACATTTCTGTGGCCAACACGCACGTTGTCGTTTCTCTGTGTTATGAATTAATTGAATTGTTATCGCGAAAGTAAATGTATTATACTCAGGAAGGATAGTGACTTATTTTCTGAATAATGTTGTTCACCCTTTGAACAAATGGGGCGTGAATACTGTCCGTGTTGAGCAGAGAACAGTGAAAATGTCAACTCCACCAAGTCACGTTTTCGCTAGATCAATTTTATAATTTTCTAGCCGTCGTTGTATGCACATGTTCCCCACTAACTAGTTTGTCTTTTCATCCAATGCATAACAGTGCGTCAATTTCACACTTGCCGTGTCCTGTTCTTTGCTCAGACAAAAAGATAGCTTTGATGTCATAAACCTTGTTTGATAAGATCTCGCGCGCACGCGCTCCCTCGGGAATATAAGTTCGCCTTTCCCGTGTGAACTATTTTGTTTTTGTTGCATTTCTCATTTTTGACATTTGCTTGACATGTTGTGTTTTAAAAAATGCTGTATTGGAACTTTCTTTGGTGGGGGAACTGAGATTCTTTGAGATGATGAACTGGATAGAACGAAAAAGGGAAGCCTACAACACGGGGTATTCCCAGGCGGTCTCCCATCCAAGTACTAACCCCGCCCGACAGGGCTTAACTTCGGTGATCGGACGAGAACCGGTGTTTTCCCTGTGGTATGGTCGTAGACAAGTAATTTGCCGTGAAAATTTACTCTTTTATAAGGGGAAAGTGAAAAAGAGGTCGGAGGAAACACCATGTGGATTTGTCCTCTTGCCGTCAACGCAAATGCCATGCAGTCCTGGTGGCTGTGGCTGCCTGCCGTCCGTCCGTCCGTCCATCCACTGTACAAGTAGACAATCGTTGTGTGCGCCGGCCTCGTTTTCAGGTTGGCTTTGTAGATTCCCTACTTGGGACGGATTACAATCAGACCACCATATCTCGCGACCAGGAGACTAGCAGCACTCCGTCTGCTGCGAGCATGTTATGGCATCGCTTCTCGGCCTTTTGGCTAACATATTTTTTTCCAATTGCAGGCCCACAAAGAAGCTGTAACCTACACCCAGCAGTGATGGGAGATGAGAATAGTGTCACTGACACAATGAGCGTTTACGATGAAGATGATGTTAATGATGTTTCTGTTGCTGACCATGAAGTGCAGAGTCCACGTTGCTGTGACGCAGAAGGCTCCCCGTCTTTGTTTTCTGAACATTCCTTGCCTGGCTCGGACGCACCACAAGTGTTGCGAGACCTGGGGGATAATGGTGCGATTTTCAGTGTTGCCCCAGCATCAACTTGGTCATTGTTCGGTTTATTTTTCAGTGGACACCAGATGTACCAGTCATGAAATTGTCAACGGTCTCGATGCCATTGGCATTGACCCTGATTTTATTTCTGCCATCCAGCACCGCAGTTCATCTGGTTCTTGGGTCGTCACTTTTAATGACCCTCTTGCCAAAGCAAAAGTTGTTGGCTGTACCGATTTTTTTGTTTCAGGTTGTCAAGTCTTTGCAGGAGATTGTGACCAACGTATTGTTCTTGTGAAGATCTATGAAGCCGCCCCTGAGATGCCCGACACTGTCCTTCTGGGGCATTTGTCAAACTATGGAAAGGTCCTTTCCTTCAGGCGCGACTATGTGTCATCAGGTATCCAGAATGGGATCAGAACAGCCCGCATGCGTCTTCGCCGGGCCATACCCTCTACTGTCCTCGTTGCTGGCGAAGTGGTTAGGGTGTGGTACCCTGGCCAGCCGAAGACCTGTCGTCGTTGTGGGGGACTTGGACACTTGATGAGCACATGCAAGTCAATTCGTTGCATCAATTGTCAGGAGCCTGGCCACCACTCGCGGGATTGTCCTTCTCCCCGCCTCTGTTCCATCTGTCTGGCCTCCGATCACCTTTGTGGCGACTGCCCTTTTGTTCTGTTTAGCGCCAACATTGAGCGCGCTCCGCGAGCTTCCACTTATGCTGACATTACGAAGACTGTTGCTGCTCCTCCACGGCCGCCTGCGCCCTCCCCTCCTGCAGGGGCTGGGCCTCCGGCTCCTCAGCCGGTGGTTCCTGCCCCTGTTGGTGGGGGGGATGCTGGCGGGCCGGCCCCTGCTGGTGATCCTGTGCCCAAAAGTGCTGCTCCTTTGGCTGATGGTGAAAGAACTTCTCCGAGCGTCATCCCCGAAACACAGGAGAGTGGCGGTGGTAATGTACCTCATGAAATGTCGCTGAAGCCTGCGGAGTCTTGGGCGTCTCGCTCTGAGCCTCCCTCCGGTGCGTCTGAGCTCGGTGCTTCTGGTCGCGATGCCCCTGGCGGTTCCCCCGCCCGGGCTCGGGACCGGGAGCGCCGGCTCGATTTGCGTGCCGAGCAGGGTGGTGATCGCGAGCGGTCGAGAACCCGCGAGCGTCCGCATCGAGAATCTAATAGCGATGGTGATGATGATGATGGTTTTATTACTGTAGGGCGGCGTCGATAGCATCAATGTTTAAATTACTCTCTTTAAATATCCGTGGGCTAGTTACGCGTACTAAACGTGATCAATTCCTACATGAATTGTCTCAGCTTAATTTTGACCTATTTTTGATTCAAGAGACTCATGTGTCTTGTAAGCAGCAAGCCGATGACTTCTCCCGTAACTGGCCCGGCGAATGTTTTTGGTCCTTTGGGAGAGGCAGGTCGTCCGGCGTCGGACTACTTGTATCCCCCACCTTTCAAGGCTCCGTCTCTCGCTTTGTTTTTGATTCCGATGGAAGGATCCTTAGTGCATTGGTGCTATTGGGGCCGCATAGAATTAATGTAGTCAATATCTATGCTCCAAATACCGTTTCCGAGCGCAAGACGTTTTTCCAAGATTTACATAATTTCTTTTTGTCACCTATCCGCATCATTGCTGGCGACTTTAATAGCATTGATAATTTGCTTGATCGCCTGTCGTCCTCGAATGTTTCCTTGCCTGATAAGGCTGTTCTTCATTCTCTGCTAGTTGATAACTCGCTAATCGATATTTGGCGCAAACGGAACCCCCGTGGGGTTTCGTTTACCTGGGCGAATTCTGGCCACACACAGGCCTCGCGGATTGACCGTTTTTTGATCTCTCGTCAGCTCGCCCCTCATGTTTCAGTTTCCGATGTTTTGCCTTGCGTTTTTTCCGATCATGATTTTGTCCTTTTGAACTTGTCTCTTGATAATCTGTCTTGCCCTCGGAACGGTATTTGGAAATTTAACTCTAGCCTCTTATCTGATACCTCTTTTAAAAATCGAATGTCGTCTTTCATAAGGGAGCAGAAACAGCGCTTTGCTTGCTTCGACTCTCTTGGCGCGTGGTGGGATCATCTTAAGTCCGGTATTCGTAGTCTCTGCATTGATTTTTGCTCTACAAAGCGCAAATTAGCTAATCGCGAGCGGAATCGGCTTACCAGGCGCTTGATTTCTGCCAAGAGGTCTTTTGCCAACGGGGCTTCCTCTGTTGTGTCTGAAATTAGAGATTTAGAAAGTGCCCTTGCTTCCCTCGTCTCTCGTGAGGCTGAGGGCGCCATGATCCGATCACGCGCCAAGTGGTTCGAGGAGGGTGAGAAACCGTCTAGATATTTTTTCCGTCTTGAGAAAAAGAGAGCCGAAAAGAATTCTTTCGATTGTCTTCTTGACGCCGATGGCGCGGAGAAGACGACACAAGGTGACATTGAATCAATTCTTGTTGATTTCTACAAGAATTTATTCAGTAAAGATGTTCTTGATCTTCAGACCCAAACTGAACTTCTCAGTGATCTAGAGTTTTCTCTTTCTGATTCTGAGCGTCTGAGTTGTGAGGGCGAATTTACAACAAACGAGCTTCTGACTGCCCTGAATGGCCTTCAGACTGGCAAATCCCCAGGCTCTGATGGCCTCCCAACGGAATTTTACCTAGCTTTTTGGGAGGACCTGGGCGATGTTCTCACTCGGGTCCTGAATGAGGATTATCGCTCCGGTTCTCTGACGGATAGCCAGCGTGAGGGCCTTTTGCGTCTAGTTTATAAGAGAGATGATAAGCGTCTGCCTAAGAACTGGAGGCCAATTTCACTTTTAAACACGGATTATAAGATCGCTTCTAAAGCAATTACTGAGCGTTTGAAACCCGTAATGCATTCAATTGTTCATCATGATCAAACTTGCGGGGTAGTCGGTCGGTCAATCTTTTCGAATCTCCAACTCATTCGTGATACCCTCGATATGATCTGTAAATCAAATGAACCTGGCATTCTCATCACCCTTGACCAAGAAAAAGCTTTCGATCGTGTTGATCATTCCTTCCTCATGCGAGTTTTGTCCAGCTTTGGCTTCGGTCCTTCCTTTTGCAAATGGGTCAGTCTCTTCTACCATAATGTATTCTCTCGGGTAATTTGTAATGGTCATCTCTCTGTCCCTATTGTACTTGAAAGAGGGGTGAGGCAGGGTTGTCCTCTCTCCCCCCTCTTGTACGTTCTTGTCTCAGAGGTCCTCTCTACTCAGGTGCGTAAGTGCAATGGGATTGTCGGTTTTAGACTTCCCGGAGCTGCTGGCCTTCAGTTTAAAATATCACAGTACGCTGATGATGCGACAATTTTTGCGAAAACCGAAACTTCACTTTGCCAAGTTTTGCGAGTTGTCAGCAGATATGAGAGGGCCTCTGGGGCAAAGTTAAATGCTTCCAAAACTGAAGCAATGTGGCTCGGCAGATGGCGATCAAACGGTGCCTCTCCTTTCGGTCTTAAATGGGTCTCGAAAATCAAAATTCTTGGTATTTTCTTCTCTAACGGCTTAGTTTCTGTGGAATCGGATAATTGGCGGTCAAAACTGGACAAACTCGAAACCAAATTGAACTTATGGAAACAGAGAGAACTTTCTTTTGTTGGACGCGCGCTGATTGTTAACGTGTTGGGTGCGAGCCGCTTCTGGCATACTGCGAAAATCCTTTTGCCCCCTAAATGGGTGTGCGATAGATATCGTAAGATTGTCTGGCCTTTTATTTGGCGAGGTCGTATGGAGAACGTGAGTCGGCAGCGTTGCTGTGCCCCCTTGAGGCAAGGTGGCCTCAACGTTGTTGACTTTCCCTCCAAATGTTCTAGTTTGCGCCTTTCGTGTTTTGCAAGCCTACGTGACGACTTTGGGGACCAGAAGTGGCACTACCTGGCACGTTACTTCTTAGGCAACTGTTTAGCTAAATTAGACGATCGCTTTTCTTTCGCCTCTAATTCTGTTCCTGTTTCTTCCGAACCGTCCCTTTTTTATCGCAAGTGTCTTTCGGCCTTTCAAGATATCTTTACCCGTAGCGGCTCCCTCCCTGATGATCTGTCTTGTAAGAAGATCTATTCTGTTCTTTTTGCTTTTCCGTCTGTTCCCCCGCGGTGCGCAGGTTTCTGGGACGCCGTTGTTGGTCGTTCCATTAATCGGTGGACCTCGGTCTGGCGTAAATCCCGGCTAAAGATCATTGAAAACCGTAAATGTGATTTGCTCTGGTTACTTTTACATAATGGCGTTCGGGTTCGCTATAATCTTAAGCAATGGGGTTACATCCGTTCCGAAGCTTGTGCGATTTGCTCGCAACCTGAGACCCCTAAACATTGTTTTATTGAATGTCGTAGAGTCGTACGTGTGTGGCGTCACTTTTCTCCCTTGCTGTCTTCTCTCTTGGGCTCTCCCTTTGTGCTTTCTTTTTCGTCGGTCTTGTTCCCTTTCTCTACTTCCCCGACTAGCGATAGCCTCCTTGTCTCTCACTATTTGATTGCGACTATTTTGTATTTTGTTTGGTGGGCCCGCAATCTCGCAACCTTTCGTAATAGTACTTTATCTTCTGTGTCAATTATTAATAGCATTGTAAAGGATGTGAGATTGCGGGTTCTGGGTGACTCACTCGAGACTGTTAAGCGCTTCTGGTCTGTTAATAGTGTGATGTGTTCTGTAAGTAGTAGTGATAAAATTAATTTCCGTCTTTAGATGTTTTAGGTTTTTATGGATTACTTGTTACGACTTCGGATTGCAATTAAGGGATTTGGATATGGACTTGGACTTTGGATTTTGATAAATGGACTTTGGATTTTGATTAATGGACTTTGGATATGGATTAATGGACTTTGGATATGGATTAATGGACTTTGGATTTCGTCTAACGGACTTTGGATATCAATATGGACTTTGGATTTTGTTTAATGGACTTTAGATTTTGATTAATGGACTTTAGACTTTGTTTTGAATTTGTTTTTATGCTGCTTGTATTTTTTGCTCTTTGCCGCCTATTTTGTACTTTCGCTTACTTTTCGGATACGCGTAATTGTTTGGACCTTGTAATTTTGTGAACCTGATCTTTTTACCTGGGCCCTTGGGCCCTTGTAAATAAATTTTATCAAAAGAAAAAAAAAATCTGTTCTTATCAGCTTAATATCTGATACGCTGCTCATCGAGCAGCTCATATATTAAACTGATTTTTGGAACTGGGCCGTGGAAAAGAGGCTTGCCTCGTCCCGGCCACGGGTTGCCTCGGTATAGCACTACCTCCGAGCGTGGCCCACTTCCCTCTGGGGAAGAAATAAACAATTGAAAGTAAAACAACTGACTGACCAGCTTCCACCTTCTCTTCTCTTCCCTAGGAAGGAGGGAGTCACCGGCCTGCCTTACCGGTTCTGGGACGACAAGAAGCCACCACAAGCTATGTGCAGAGCAGTTGCGTTTTGCGGTCCATGGGAAGGCTGAAAAAGTTCATACTTACCTGACGCGGGTCTGGCCCTTGGTAAGTTGGTGCTCGTGGTATTTCTGCTGCTTGTGGGACGACATTCCTTTTGTGCTCTCCCTCTTGGCTGCAACTTGTGGTATCGTGAGTGAATTGCCTCGTTTTCATTTTTTGAAGTTTTCTTGGTTTTTGTATTTATTTAATCATTTTAACTGGGTGACCCTCCCGGGGACTCATGCTGGGCGTCCTGCCCTAACCCGGGGTAAGCCCTTCTTTTTTCATATTGTATTCGTGCTCAAGCCCCACAAAGTGTAGGTGGGAACGAGCCTTATTATCTCACACTTTAATTAATATTGTATTTGTGCTCAGCCCCACAAAGTGTAGGTGGGAACGAGCCTTATTATCTCACACTTTAATTAATATTGTATTTGTGCTCAGCCCCACAAAGTGTGGGTGGGAACGAGCCTTGTTACTTCATAGTTTAATTAATATTGTACTTGTGCTTAGCCCCACAAAGTGTAGGTGGGAACGAGCCTTGTTATTTCATACTTTAATTAATATTGTATTTGTGCTCAGCCCCACAAAGTGTAGGTGGGAACGAGCCTTGATATTTCATACCTAAATTAATATTGTATTTGTGCTCAGCACCACAAAGTGTAGGTGGGAACGAGCCTTGATATTTCATACTTTGATTAATATTGTATTTGTGCTCAGCCCCACAAAGTGTAGGTGGGAACGAGCCTTTATCATTTTTCACCCTTAATAATATTGTATTTGTGTTCAGCCCCACAAAGTGTAGGTGGGAACGAACCTTTATCATTTCATATCCTTAGTAATATTACATTTGTGCTCAGCCCCACAAAGTGTAGGTGGGAACGAGCCTTGTCATTTCATACCTTAATTAATATTGTATTTGTGCTCAGCCCCACAAAGTGTAGATGGGAACGAGCCTTGTCATTTCATACTTTAACTAATATTGTATTTGTGCTCAGCCCCACAAAGTGTAGGTGGGAACGAGCCCTTTCATTTCATACCCTTAAAATTGTATTTGTGCTCAGCCCCACAAAGTGTAGGTGGGAATAAGCCCTTTCTATAATATTGTATTAGCGCTTAGCCCCACAAAGTTTAGGTGGGAACAGCCTCGTATCATACCATAATCTTAGTACTCTTGTGATTGCACCCAATTCCACCAATTTTTGGTAGGTGCACTTTTTTCCTCTCCCCATGGTTTTTAAACGCACCCTTTGCGTGCGCACCAACCGGGTTTGCGAAGGCAAAGCCCGGGAGGAGATTGTTCTTGAGGCGACTAAAGCCTTCCCTCAGCCCCTTGCAGCGGTTCAGATCAGTTCTGACCTTATTCGTGTAACCTTCCGCGATGCTGATTCCTGCAAGGCGGCCCATGTTAATACTCATGTTCCTATCTTTGGCGTCAACTGTGTGGTCCAGGGAGGTGGACCCCCCCTAACCATGGTCCACATTTTTGACTACCCTGCGGAATTTTCTGATGATTTTGTAGAAAGGGTCCTTTCCGGCTACGGTGAAGTCAGAAATATTAAGCGCCAAAAGTACATTGGCAAGCCTGACATCGAGACAGGCACTCGTCTGGTCTTGATGGCCTTTCGAGCTACCCCCCCTCGCCTCGTAAACATCAATGGTTATTTTTGCCGTCTTTGGTATAGGGGTCAGCCCCTCATCTGCAACCTTTGCAGCATCCAGGGGCACAAATCCGCCGACTGCCCCAATCGGGACAAGTGTCGGCGTTGCGGTGAATCGGGGCATTTCGCTCGATCTTGCTCCCGTCCTTGGAGGCGGGTGACAGCGACTACTGTTTCTGCCCCTGGCGGGGACTTTCCACCCCTCCTCCCTGCTGCCCGCCCTGGTGTGGCGGGACCCTCTGGGCTCTCCATCACTCCTGCACCTTCCGGGGGCCCTGTGCCTCCTGGGGTGCAGGTCATTGACCAATCGCTGGGTGTAGCCTCTACCTCAGTTAGTGCACCCACCCTTGATTCCATCGACCGTGCCGTGGAAGAGGTCTGTGACGCTGTTTTAGACAGCGCCAGCAGCACTATGGATGAACCTAGTTCTGCTGGCCTTGACTCTCTCGCTGCTGATCTCATTATGCCCTCCGAGGTTGTTGCTCCCAATGCTGACAGTGTGGCTCCCCCCACCACTTCGGGCGGTGGTGGGGATGCTCTGCCCCCTTCTAGTGATACTGCTTTGGAGGGGCAAACTGATGCAACCCTCACTGCAGCGGCAGCTGGTGATGCTCCGGTCGGTGATGGCCTGGTCATCACCGCTCTTCCCGATAGTGGACACGCCCCCTCTTGTGTCCCCACTCGTGAAGGTAGTCCTTCTGTCGTTTCTCCCCTAGCATCTGCCGAGGTCAGTGACATCGCCAATGCGCCTCCTGACGATGCAAACAGTAGTGTAAATAATGTAGTTAATAATGTTGAAGTTATTTCTGAGGGCTTTGCCCCTGATGCTGTTGTGATTTCTGAATCCGTTGATGATTTTGCTGAAGCTGTTATTAGTATGGAGTTTTTTTCCGATGGTGATTCTGACCTTGCCCTTGAGGCAGGTGCCAGCTCTCTGGACGGCGACGCATCTGTAGGTGATGTGAGTCTCAGCCGAGAGGGTTCCACTCTTGAGTGCAGTACGAACGACGCCCAGATCCTCCCCTCTTCTCAGGAGGATGCGGCCTCTCAGAGTGTCCTTCCGGCCGCTCACAGTGGTGGTAAAATCCTATCTTCCCGTTCTTTGAAGAACCTGACGAAGCGAACCCAGGCTTTCTTGAAGCCCCGGTCTTCTCGCAAGGCCGCTTGCCATGATATGCCTCCCGTTCCCCGGGATACTCCTTCCCGTTCACGATGGCGCCCATAATGTCATTCCTCTCCCTTAACGTCTGTGGCATTAGGGATGTAAATAAGCGTCTGTCTTTGTTGCAGTGGCTTAGCCACCTTAGTTTAGATATTGTTTGTCTCCAGGAGACTCATGCTGTTTCGTCAGCTGAATCTTCCTCATGGTTCTCGCCATATGGCTTTCTTGCTGTGTCGGCCCCTGGGTCTGCTCATGCCTGTGGCCTCGCCATCCTTTACCGTCCCCGCCTTTTCCTCAACAGATCTTGGGTTGAGTTGGGCGGGAGGTTTGTTATGGCTGAATTCATGCATGGCGATTTTGTTTTCCGTGTTGTCTGCGTCTATGCTCCCAACAGGAATCCAGAACGCGACTCTTTCTTGCTGTCCTGCATCGATTTTATTGACCCTGCTATCCCCACCATCCTTTGTGGGGACTTTAACGCTGTCTTCGACCGCTCGAAAGACAGACGGGGATGCCCGGCTGACTCTACCTATCGTGATAGCTCAGCCTCCCTTCGTTCTTTATTTTCTGAAGCTTGCGTCTTCGATACTTGGCGGTATCTTCACCCGGACGCCACGGCCTTTTCCTGGATGAGAGGAGATGGTACACTAGCATCTCGAATTGATCATTTTGGCTGTCCTCTCTCCTGGACCCATGGCCTCCGGGGTTGCGATTTCATCCCTTGCCCTTACTCCGATCACTCTGCGCTGTTGCTTAAGGTTTCCCCCCCTGTCCCCATGTGGCGGGGCCCGGGACGCTGGAAGCTCAATCCCTCTATTCTTAATGACCCTGATTTTGTGTCCCTCTTTGAGTCCTTTTGGGCTTCATGGAAACTTCGGAAAAGTGGTTTTCCTTCCCTTCAACTATGGTGGGATAGGGGCAAGGACCACATCAAGCGTCTCGCCATTACCTTTTGTAGCAAGAAGAAGGCTGCTGAGAGCCAAGCACGTGCTCTTTTTTCGCGCCTGGCTTCTCATCTCAAGGCTAAAATCGACTGTGGTTCCGTCTTGCTTGTTGATACTTATGAGAGCGTCCTGTCCCGTCTTGCCGACCTTGATCGTTTAGAGGCTGAAGGGGCCCGTGTTCGTGCTCGGGTCCAATGGGCAGAAGAGGGCGAAATGTCTTCTCGTTACTTCCTCAGACTCGAGAAGAAACATGCTGCCGAACAATGGATCTCATCTATGCGCTGTCCTGATGGGTCCATTGTTTCTGACGTCGATGGGATCTGCCATTCTTGGGTCACCTTTTTCTCTAATTTGTTTGCTGCTGAGGAGGTTGATCTTCAAATCCAGGATGAGCTTCTCTCCCATCTATCCGCTCGCCTTCCCTCCTCTGCTCAGCCCTCTTGTGAAGGCCCCATTTCTCCCGACGAGGCTCGCAAGGCCCTCGAAGGTGCTGCCACCAGTAAATCTCCCGGCTCCGACGGTCTCCCCGCAGAGTTTTTCTCCGCCTTCTGGCACATTCTAGGCGAGGACCTCGTGGAGGTTTGGAATGACTCCTTTACTTCTGGTAGGCTTCCTCCTTCCCAGCGTCGTGCCCTGATTTCTTTGATTTTCAAGAAGGGGGATCGTCTTGACCATAAGAACTGGCGTCCCATCTCCCTTCTCAATACTGATTATAAAATCCTTGCCCGTGTTCTTGCAGGCCGCCTCCTGGGTGTCCTGCATTTAGTCATCCATCGTGACCAGTCTTGCGGCATCCGGGTCGCTTTATCGGGGAGAACGTTGTCCTACTAAACGGTGTCTTCCAGTACACCCTTGACGCCGCTATCCCTGGTGCCATGCTTTCCTTGGACCAGGAGAAAGCCTTCGATCGCGTGGATTGGGAGTTTCTCTTTCGAGTTCTCACCCACATGGGCTTCGGCCCCTCCTTTGTTTCTTGGGTCCGCCTGCTTTACTCGGGTGTCTCAAGTGCCATTTCAATAAATGGATATACATCCTGTGCTTTCTACCCTTCTCGTGGGGTCAGACAGGGCTGCCCTTTGTCTCCCCTCCTCTATGTTATCTCTATAGAGGTCTTAGCAGCTGCTCTCCGGGCCAACCCGGTCATTTCGCCCCTTCAGCTTCCCGGTGTTTCTTGCCCTCTGCCTGTCGTTTCTTTATATGCTGACGACACCACTGTTCTCGCCTTTTCTGACCTCGCCATCAAGGAAGTTTTCCGTGTGTATGCTCGCTTCGAGGCTGGCACTGGCTCTAGGCTCAACCTGGGTAAATGCGAGGGCTTGTGGCTTGGACCTTGGCGCTATCGGTTCGATGCCCCCGTAGGTATCCGTTGGTCGTCCGAAGCGCTAAAGATCCTCGGTATCCACATTGGTTATGGTGACATGGGCTCCGCCAATTGGCGCCCTCGTCTGGACGCCTTTTGCCGCTGCACCAATTCCTGGCGGTCTCGTGCCCTCTCCTATTCGGGTAAGGCTGTGGTTCTTAATTCCCTGGCCTTGTCCCGTATTTGGTACGTCGGTTCCCTCGTTCCCATGCCTGACACTATCCGTGCCGAGCTCACCTCTAAGATCTTCGACTTTTTCTGGTCTGGAAAACGTGACCTGGTGGCCCGAAAGGTACTCTACCATGCCAGGGACCAAGGCGGTTTCTCTGTCGTCTCGGTGGACTTCAAGCTCCACTCCCTCCTTGTTCAGTGGTTTCGCCGCTTCCTCGTCTGCCCTGGAGCCTGGGTTTCGTTGCTTACTTACTGGTGCTTCGACCGATTCGGGGTATCTCCCATAGCTGTCCTCACTCGGCCGTCCTCTTTTAATCTTGCTGCGCTCCCTGTATTCTTTCACCTTTGCTTTCGGGCCTGGGTCGCCCTCGGTGGCTCCGTCTTGGGTGGTGTGCCCGTCGTCGGCTCTGCTGCGGCGGGTGGCCCTTTCCCCATCTCGTCCACCCCTGCAAAGGCCTGTTATAAGTTACTCCTTCAGCTTAATCCTGCCCGTCCTCACTGCATCGACAAGTTTGTGCCTGTCCTTGGCCCATGGGAGTGGTCGAGTACCTGGTCCTCCTTGTTTTTCTTGCCGCTTGACCGCCAGGTTATCGATCTCAATTGGAAGCTGGCCCATGGAGTCTTATACACAGCCGAAAGGCTCGCCTCTTTCGGCTATCAGCTGCAGACTTCCTGCTTTTGTGGGTTCCCTATTGAGACCTCGGAACATTTGTTTTTTTCATGTCCTCTGGCCCAGAGCGGGCTCGCCTGGGTTCAGACCCTCCTCTCTCGTGTCAGTCCGACTGGCCCATCCTTGGAGCTTCGTCATGTCCTCCTGGGTTTCTCACGTGACGAACTCCGTGTTGTCCCAAGGGTCTTTGCCTATCTTGTTAATGCGGCTTGCTATCTAGTGTGGGTTCAGCGCAATGATTTTCGCTTCCGCTCATGCCCACCTAGTGCTGTCCGGCTCTTGGCACTGCTTAAGGCCCGCCTGTCTTTTTACTTGCCTCTCCTTGCTAAGCGCTTTAACTCGTCCCGCCGCCGGTCGCTCTTCCTCCGGCAGTGGGCAGCAGGGGGGGTGTTCGGTTCCTTTCAGGGCGCAAATTTTGTTTTTTCCCTGCAGTAATGTATATAGTTCCCTTTTAAACCCGATTTTGTATTTTTTCCCTCCGTTTTTCTTCCCATTTTTAGTCTTCTTTAGTAATATTATTCTCGTTTTTATGGCGTGAGGCGGGGTTCGACTCCCCGGCAAAGTTGGCGTGCCGGCCCCGTCCAGGGGGTGCTCCCTCACTCTTGGCGGTTTTTATCCTGTGTTTTGAGTTTGCGTGTTCGTCTTCATTATGTGTATATGGTCCTTGGGCATTGCACTCCGGCCCGTGGAACCGCCAAAAAACAAAAAAACTTACCTGACGCGGGAGGCACTGTGATCAGGGAGGCAGTCCTCTCAAGGTGAGGCTCTTTCATTGCACTTCGATTGGGTTGACCCTTGCGATTACCCCAAATGTGGGTAACTCGAGCGTATAATTTCTGGTAGTGGGGACCTGCGTTCGCGCTAGTCCCCGCACCCACCTCGGGAAAGGAATGGCACTAATGCGATGGTTTGTTGGTGTGATTTCAGTCAGTCAGGCAAGCATGGAAAGATGCCCTGTCGTTTACTGACGGGACGGGACTGAACGGAACGGAGTAACCAAGGACAAGGTGAGTTTGCCGTGAATTGAAATGTCGTTGAATGTTTGAGTTATTTGGTGGGTGCAGTGCGGAGCGGAACCTCACTTCATTTCTTGCATTCTTCGTTGCTGCAGAGAAATCATCGAGGATAGATCGATCGACGAGTGAAACAAGAAAGTACCGAAGGGCAGATGGAGCACTTATCCTCTTGCATCGTTTGCAAAACGTAAGTAGATGTATGTTTGCAATGTTCGATCGCCTATCTGTAAGCGTGATAGATTTCTTATGCCTCCCTTGTACTATGTTGCCTTCTGGCGATCCGGCGTGCATTGAGTAACATGAGAAGTGGCCAGGGCAGTTGGCGTTACATTTCTGTGGCCAACACGCACGTTGTCGTTTCTCTGTGTTATGAATTAATTGAATTGTTATCGCGAAAGTAAATGTATTATACTCAGGAAGGATAGTGACTTATTTTCTGAATAATGTTGTTCACCCTTTGAACAAATGGGGCGTGAATACTGTCCGTGTTGAGCAGAGAACAGTGAAAATGTCAACTCCACCAAGTCACGTTTTCGCTAGATCAATTTTATAATTTTCTAGCCGTCGTTGTATGCACATGTTCCCCACTAACTAGTTTGTCTTTTCATCCAATGCATAACAGTGCGTCAATTTCACACTTGCCGTGTCCTGTTCTTTGCTCAGACAAAAAGATAGCTTTGATGTCATAAACCTTGTTTGATAAGATCTCGCGCGCACGCGCTCCCTCGGGAATATAAGTTCGCCTTTCCCGTGTGAACTATTTTGTTTTTGTTGCATTTCTCATTTTTGACATTTGCTTGACATGTTGTGTTTTAAAAAAAGCTGTATTGGAACTTTCTTTGGTGGGGGAACTGAGATTCTTTGAGATGATGAACTGGATAGAACGAAAAAGGGAAGCCTACAACACGGGGTATTCCCAGGCGGTCTCCCATCCAAGTACTAACCCCGCCCGACAGGGCTTAACTTCGGTGATCGGACGAGAACCGGTGTTTTCCCTGTGGTATGGTCGTAGACAAGTAATTTGCCGTGAAAATTTACTCTTTTATAAGGGGAAAGTGAAAAAGAGGTCGGAGGAAACACCATGTGGATTTGTCCTCTTGCCGTCAACGCAAATGCCATGCAGTCCTGGTGGCTGTGGCTGCCTGCCGTCCGTCCGTCCGTCCATCCACTGTACAAGTAGACAATCGTTGTGTGCGCCGGCCTCGTTTTCAGGTTGGCTTTGTAGATTCCCTACTTGGGACGGATTACAATCAGACCACCATATCTCGCGACCAGGAGACTAGCAGCACTCCGTCTGCTGCGAGCATGTTATGGCATCGCTTCTCGGCCTTTTGGCTAAGACAAGTGCTAATTGCGCCATTTTATCAGAAGCTGTATCTTCATCTCCCCTACTTGTGGGACGGAGAAGAAGAAGAAGATGAGCGACCGTTTAAGTAATATGAGTGGTGACACTGAGTTGTTAAATGATGATTTGATTTCTGTTATTTCTGTAGTTCCAGAGACTCCTGTTAATGTGGCCTCTCCCACTTGGGCTGACTCCATTCCTGACGATCCTGCTGCCGTATCACCTGAGTTGTTTTCAAAGAGTCTTGATATACCGCTACCACATGTGCTGGCCGACCTGATGAGTTCTGGTGCGCAATTCGATCCGGTTCCTGCTGAGCGGTGGTCTAACATCGGGAATACCATGCGCCTCAACAAGGATTTGTCAGTATACTTTTCCTGCGAGGCAGTTTCCACCAGCCAGGAGATTCTCGAAGGATTTGACGCGTCTGGAATCGACATTGACTTCATCTCGTCTATCCAGTTCCGTCGGTCTAATCGAACTTGGATTATCACTTTTAATGATCATCGCGCAAAGAATATCGCGTTAGGCAAAGATGAAATCATCATTTGTGGATGTCAGGTTCTCCTTGGGGACTGTGAAAATCGTGTGAGACTGGTTAAAATTTATGAAGCTCCCTTTGAAATGCCAGACACTGTGCTGATCGGCCGCTTGTCAACTTATGGGAAGGTTTTTTCTTTCCGTCGTGATCGAGTATCAGATAATGTTTTCAATGGAATCCGCACGGCAAAAATGCGTCTCAACAAGGACATTCCATCGTGTGTTCACATTGCGGGCGAATTTATCCGGGTCTGGTACCCGGGTCAACCCAAAACGTGCCGTCGCTGTGGATCCCATGATCACCTTGCTGGCAAGTGTGATTCTTTTCGTTGCCTTAATTGTGAGCTGCCTGGTCATCGTGCTGCTTCGTGTCCGTCCCCTGTTATGTGTAGCGTGTGTTTAAAGTCTGATCATCGTTTTCGGGATTGTCCTTTTGTTGTGTTTGGTGGTAATATTTCGTCTGTTCGTAGTAATTCTCGTCCGTCTACTTACGCCGATGTTGCCAAAGTTGTGTCCCGCCCACCGCCTGCTGATGCCCCTGTGCCCGTGGATGTAAAGAAGAGTGATGAAAATCGGAAGAAGGAGATTGAGAAGAACAAGGAGGAGGTCGAGGAGAACGAGGATGAGGACAGTGAAGAGGATGAGATGGATGAAGATAAGGAAGATGAGAAGGCTGAGAAGGATGGAGATCATTTGGATGAAGGTACCCGGTCCCATGATCGTTCGGGGGTTCGGGAGTGTGAGCGTGATTCCTGTGGGGGCGCCCGTGAGCGTTGCTCTCCTGGCGGCTGTGCCTCGGGTGTTTCTGCCCAGGTCCAGCCCCGGGAGCGGCGGCGTGAGCGGGACCGCTCCTGCGGGGGTGATCGCGAGCGCTCCAAGACCCCTGGGCGTGAGGACCGGCTGTCGCTTAGTGATGACGAACGGGGTAAATGGCAGACAGTAGGCAGGCGTCGTTAGTATCAATGCTCAAATTACTGACACTTAACGCGCGCGGACTCGGCACTCCCGCAAAACGTGATCTCTTTATTCGTGAAATCTCATTGTTGTCTTTTGATCTGATCCTGCTCCAGGAGACACATGTGTGTCGTCTGGAGCAGGCAAATGAATTCTCACGAAATTGGGCTGGAAAGTGCTATTGGTCGTTTGGGGGCGCCAGGTCGGCCGGTGTTGGCCTGCTTGTCTCCCCCTCCTTTCAAGGTTCTGTCACTCGTTTTACTTTTGATTCTGACGGCCGCGTCATCAGCGCATTGATACTAACGGGCTCCCATCAAATCAATATTGTTAATGTGTATGCTCCAAACACCGTTTCGGATCGGAAAGCTTTTTTTCAAAATTTGCATACCTTTTTCCTCTCCCCTATTCGTATTGTCGCCGGCGATTTTAACTGCATTGATAGCGCGCTTGACCGTTTATCGTCTTCTAACCTATCTCT
Organism: Montipora capricornis; assembly: GCF_036669925.1. Lineage (NCBI taxonomy): Eukaryota > Metazoa > Cnidaria > Anthozoa > Scleractinia > Acroporidae > Montipora > Montipora capricornis. The sequence continues at coordinate 49,780 of NW_027180164.1, read as the reverse complement.
CCCGGATAAGACTATGCTTCAGTCCTTTGCCACTGATTGTTCTCTTGTTGATGTTTGGCGTAGGCAAAACCCTCGTGGAGTTTCTTTCACCTGGGCCAATGCCAGTTATACTCAGGCTTCGCGTATAGACCGTTTTCTCATTTCCCGCGCTCTCCTTTCATTCGCTCAGAACTGCTGTACTTTGCCGTGTGCTTTTTCAGATCATGATTTCGTTTCCCTGAATTTGACTTTGGATGGCTTTGCGTGTCCCCGAAACGGTGTTTGGAAGTTTAACTCCAGTTTGCTTTCTGATGATGACTTTAAGTTTGAAATGTCTACTCTAATTAATGCTCAGAAACAGCGTCGTGCTAATTTTACTTCCCTTGGCGCGTGGTGGGACGATTTGAAATTGAATATCCGTAATTTCTGCATTACCTTTAGTTCTCGTAAGCGCGCCCGCGTAAACCGTGAACGTAATCGATTAACTAAGTGTTTGATCCGTGCTAAATCTGATCTGGCTTTCGGTGATAACTCGGCTTCAATTAGGATTCGCGATTTTGAGAGCGCTCTCTATTCCCTCATTTCGTGTGAAATGGAGGGCGCCAAAGTCCGATCACGCGCCAAGTGGGTGGAGGAGGGAGAGAGGCCAACACGTTATTTTTTCCGTCTTGAGAAGAAAAGAGCCGAGAAAAATTCCTTCGATTGCCTTCTCGATGCTAATGGTTTGGAGAAGACAGCTGCCGCTGACATTGAATTGATCCTAGTTGATTTTTATAAGAACCTTTTTGCTAAGGATGCTCTCGACCTGGGAGTCCAGGCCAGTTTAATTGATGATCTAGAGTTTTCCTTAACCGCTTCCGAATGTGATAGTTGTGAAGGCGAGTTTTCTAGTGAGGAACTTTTCTCGGCCCTTAATAGTCTTCAGACTGGGAGGTCGCCTGGATCAGACGGCCTTCCCACTGAGTTCTTCATCGCTTTTTGGGAGGACCTCGGCGATGTTCTCACTGTTGTTTTAAATGAATGCTATCGCCGGGGTTCTCTCACTGATAGTCAACGTGGCGGTCTCTTGCGCCTGGTTTTTAAGAGAGACGACAAACGCTTAGCTAAGAATTGGCGTCCTATTTCGCTGCTCAATACAGATTATAAAATTGCTTCTAAGGCCATCACCGAGCGTCTGAAACCCGTGATGGAATCCATCGTTCATCGGGATCAGACGTGCGGTGTTGTCGGAAGATCGATTTTTTCCAATTTACAACTTATCCGAGACACCCTGGATATGATTGACAAAACTAATGAGTCTGGAATTCTAGTGACTCTTGACCAGGAGAAGGCTTTTGACCGCGTTGATCATTCTTTCCTTATGTGTACTCTTCTAAAATTTGGTTTTGGTCCTTCTTTCTGTAAATGGGTCAGTCTTTTCTACAACAATGTTTTTTCTCGCATAATTGTCAACGGTAATCTTTCGACCCCGGTGTTTCTGGAAAGGGGAGTGAGGCAGGGTTGTCCCCTGTCTCCTCTCCTTTATGTACTCGTATCTGAAGTCCTCTCAACCCAAATTAGGCGGTGCGAACAGATTATTGGTTTCCGGCTTCCGGGCGCTTCCGGACTTCAATTTAAAATTTCGCAATATGCCGATGATGCTACAATATTTTTAAAGACTGAAAGCTCTCTTTGTCGACTTTTGGAAGTTGTTCGTAGATTTGAATCAGGTTCTGGCGCTAAACTTAATACCTCCAAAACTGAGGCCATGTGGCTTGGCCGTTGGCGGTCACAGGGGGGTTCCCCCTTTGGTTTGAAGTGGGTCCCCAAGATGAAGATCTTGGGTGTCTATTTTGCTAACGGTTTGCTTTCGGTGGAATCTGATAATTGGAAATCCAAACTCGATAAACTTGAGACTGTCTTGAACCTGTGGAAACAAAGAGAGCTTTCATTTATCGGTCGCGCCATGATTGTCAATGTCCTTGGTGCTAGCCGTTTTTGGCATGTTGCTAAGATTCTCCATCCCCCCCGATGGGTTTGTGATCGTTTTCACCGCTTGATTTGGCTTTTTATATGGAAGGGGAGGATGGAGAATGTAAGCCGGCAGCGTTGTTGTGCCCCATTAAAGATGGGGGGCCTCAACGTTGTCGACTTCCGTACAAAATGTGTGAGCTTGCGCCTTTCTTGTTTTTCTTCTCTACGTGATAGCTTCGGCTCTGAAAAATGGCACTTTCTGGCTCGCTATTTTCTTGGACGCAGCCTCGCTAAGCTTGATCCTCGTTTCTCCTTCTCTTCGAATTCTGTTCCTGTTTCTCCCGAGCCCTCCTTTTTCTATCGTCTCTGTCTCTCGGTTTTTCAATCTTTGTTTGATCGAAATGGTGCCCTGCCTGATGATTTGTCCTCTAAAAACATTTACTCTCTGCTCTATGCTTTTCCCGATTCTGCACCGAGGTGTGCTGGCTACTGGGGCGCCGTTGTCGGCCGCCCCATTAATCGGTGGGCCTCGGTGTGGTGAAAGTCCCGTTTGAAGTTTATTGAGAATAGGAAATCTGATTTGATCTGGCTTCTTCTACATGATGCGGTCCGCGTTCGATATAATCTCAGGGCCTGGGGTTATATCGACGCGGACCTTTGCGCTGTTTGCTCGCGACCTGAAACTGCTAAACATTGTTTTATTGATTGTCGTAGGACTGTGCGGGTTTGGAACTACTTTACGGCTTCATTTTCTCGTCTTCTCGGTTTTCCTTTTGTTTTGTCTTTGTCATCTGTCTTGTTTCCTTTTTCTGTCTGTTCGTCTTCTCCTGGCCCTTCAGTTTTTTATTATTTAGCTGCGACCGTCCTTTTTTCCGTTTGGCATGCGCGCAATCTTGCGACTTTTCGTAATAGAACCCTAGGCTTCCGTTCAATTATCAACAACGTTGTTAAGGATGTTAGATCACGCGTACAGGGTGAATCTTTGGATAGGGTGAAATCATTTTGGTCTTTTTCAAGTGTTGTTTGTTCTATCTCTCAGGACAATAAAATTACTTTTCATCTTTAGTTTTTATCGTTTCCGTAGCTAGTATTTAGTATGGCTCTTGCCTTAATGAACTTTGGACTTTGGACTTTGCGTTTTTTGGTAGAACAGGTTAGTTAGGTCAGTTAGTTAGTTAGCCTTGGACTTTGAGTTTTGCTCAATATGAACTTTCTTTCTTTTATATTACTGTAACATTTTTGGGTTCCTCCTAGGTCCATCACCGTAATTTTTTTCGTTCCTCTTAGGTCCATCACTGATGTTTGGGGGATTTGATCTTTTTACCTGGGCCCTTTGGCCCTTGTAAATAAACTTTTATCAAAAGAAAAAAAAAATCTGTTCTTATCAGCTTAATATCTGATACGCTGCTCATCGAGCAGCTCATATATTAAACTGATTTTTGGAACTGGGCCGTGGAAAAGAGGCTTGCCTCGTCCCGGCCACGGGTTGCCTCGGTATAGCACTACCTCCGAGTGTGGCCCACTTCCCTCCGGGGAAGAAATAAACAATTGAAAGTAAAACAACTGACTGACCAGCTTCCACCTTCTCTTCTCTTCCCTAGGAAGGAGGGAGTCACCGGCCTGCCTTACCGGTTCTGGGACGACAAGAAGCCACCACAAGCTATGTGCAGAGCAGTTGCGTTTTGCGGTCCATGGGAAGGCTGAAAAAGTTCATACTTACCTGACGCTTTTCATTGAGTTGTTAACGTCGGTAAGTGTCTCTGCCGTTTAAAAGCTCTTTTTGGGCTTGGCAGTCGTTCCAGCTGTTCCTGCCGTTCCTGTCAGTGGTATGGAGTTGCCGATGAGTGTGGTGTTCCACTTCCCGCCAAATGTGTACCGTATCACCAGTTCCACCCAGATGCTCCCACAGTTGTTGCAAGCCCTCCAGTCAGATAAAGTGTCAGCCGTTCAGTTTCTGAGGAGTGGCCGTGTGCGTGTTACGCTCAAGTGTGCCGAATACAGGAACGAGCTCCTTCGGGAGTCCTCGTTTCTGCTCGGCGGTGTATCCGTTCCTGTTACTGTTCCCGACGCTGTCATCCGTTCTGTTTATGTGCGTGACTTACCTTTCGAAGTCCCTGATGTCAATGTACAAGATGTGTTCCAGTCCTTTGGCGTTGTCCACTCTATTCGTCCGTGTTACTTTCGTGATTTCCCGTCCGTGGCAAATGGTACTCGTCTTGTTCTTATGTCTTTCAAGGAGTCTGTCCAGTCCATCCCGTCTACGCTGAGTGTTTCTGATTTTCCCGTTCGTGTGTGGTATGCAGGTCAACCTGTTGTCTGTCCTATTTGTCATGAAGGTGGTCATCTGCCTCGGGCCTGCCCTTTTTCGGGTCGGTGCCTGCGCTGTAAACAGCCAGGTCACAGGGCCCGGGATTGTAAGCAGGCCTGGGGCCCGCCTCGTCCCAGTCTTCCAGTTCCTTCGTCCGTTCCTGTCCCTACTGTTCCTGCTCCGCCGGTCACTCAAATTGAATTTGTTCCTGTTTCCACCGTCTCAGTCAGTGCCCCAGTCTCGTCTCCTGCTCCCGTCAGTGTTCCTGTCAGTGTTCCTGCCAGTTCTCCTGTTTCGTTCCCTGTCCTTGTGCCATCCGTCTCGTCTGATTCCTCTGCAACCATTTCGTCTTTTTCTGTTAGCAGCCCTGTCTCGTCTGTCTCGTCAGTGTCTACCAATGTTGAAGTGTCTGCTGATGTCGAAGAAGGAGAGATCGTCATGTCCGTCCCGCCAGTTCCTGATGAAGTTCCTGAGTCTCCAGCCCATTCAGTATCGTCTCTACTTTCGACCCTGTCCGATGTTAAAAGGTTAACCCGTCTCACCTTGTCAAGAATGAAACCAGGATCTGATCAGTCTACTGTCCTTAAACTCGTCAAAAGTCTAGCCAAGTCTCACAAGTTGTCTGTGTCCAGTGATGAAGTTGATCATGTCGTTGCCGGTATTTTTCGTTAGTCTGTCTCGTGTTCCTGTGTATGTCTGTTAAGAATTTTACAGAGGGGTGGGGTTCGATTCCCCAGCGAGTTTGGCGAGCTGGTGCTCCCCCGTTTTGGTGGCACGGACATTTCACTTTGTCCGTGGCTGTCTTTTATGGCGCATGGGCATTGCACTCTCGCCCATGCTACCGCCAAAAAACAAAAAACTTACCTGACGCGGGAGGCACTGTGATCAGGGAGGCAGTCCTCTCAAGGTGAGGCTCTTTCATTGCACTTCGATTGGGTTGACCCTTGCGATTACCCCAAATGTGGGTAACTCGAGCGTATAATTTCTGGTAGTGGGGACCTGCGTTCGCGCTAGTCCCCGCACCCACCTCGGGAAAGGAATGGCACTAATGCGATGGTTTGTTGGTGTGATTTCAGTCAGTCAGGCAAGCATGGAAAGATGCCCTGTCGTTTACTGACGGGACGGGACTGAACGGAACGGAGTAACCAAGGACAAGGTGAGTTTGCCGTGAATTGAAATGTCGTTGAATGTTTGAGTTATTTGGTGGGTGCAGTGCGGAGCGGAACCTCACTTCATTTCTTGCATTCTTCGTTGCTGCAGAGAAATCATCGAGGATAGATCGATCGACGAGTGAAACAAGAAAGTACCGAAGGGCAGATGGAGCACTTATCCTCTTGCATCGTTTGCAAAACGTAAGTAGATGTATGTTTGCAATGTTCGATCGCCTATCTGTAAGCGTGATAGATTTCTTATGCCTCCCTTGTACTATGTTGCCTTCTGGCGATCCGGCGTGCATTGAGTAACATGAGAAGTGGCCAGGGCAGTTGGCGTTACATTTCTGTGGCCAACACGCACGTTGTCGTTTCTCTGTGTTATGAATTAATTGAATTGTTATCGCGAAAGTAAATGTATTATACTCAGGAAGGATAGTGACTTATTTTCTGAATAATGTTGTTCACCCTTTGAACAAATGTGTCATGAATACTGTCCGTGTTGAGCAGAGAACAGTGAAAATGTCAACTCCACCAAGTCACGTTTTCGCTAGATCAATTTTATAATTTTCTAGCCGTCGTTGTATGCACATGTTCCCCACTAACTAGTTTGTCTTTTCATCCAATGCATAACAGTGCGTCAATTTCACACTTGCCGTGTCCTGTTCTTTGCTCAGACAAAAAGATAGCTTTGATGTCATAAACCTTGTTTGATAAGATCTCGCGCGCACGCGCTCCCTCGGGAATATAAGTTCGCCTTTCCCGTGTGAACTATTTTGTTTTTGTTGCATTTCTCATTTTTGACATTTGCTTGACATGTTGTGTTTTAAAAAAAGCTGTATTGGAACTTTCTTTGGTGGGGGAACTGAGATTCTTTGAGATGATGAACTGGATAGAACGAAAGAGGGAAGCCTACAACACGGGGTATTCCCAGGCGGTCTCCCATCCAAGTACTAACCCCGCCCGACAGGGCTTAACTTCGGTGATCGGACGAGAACCGGTGTTTTCCCTGTGGTATGGTCGTAGACAAGTAATTTGCCGTGAAAATTTACTCTTTTATAAGGGGAAAGTGAAAAAGAGGTCGGAGGAAACACCATGTGGATTTGTCCTCTTGCCGTCAACGCAAATGCCATGCAGTCCTGGTGGCTGTGGCTGCCTGCCGTCCGTCCGTCCGTCCATCCACTGTACAAGTAGACAATCGTTGTGTGCGCCGGCCTCGTTTTCAGGTTGGCTTTGTAGATTCCCTACTTGGGACGGATTACAATCAGACCACCATATCTCGCGACCAGGAGACTAGCAGCACTCCGTCTGCTGCGAGCATGTTATGGCATCGCTTCTCGGCCTTTTGGCTAAGACAAGTGCTAATTGCGCCATTTTATCAGAAGCTGTATCTTCATCTCCCCTACTTGTGGGACGGAGAAGAAGAAGAAGATGAGCGACCGTTTAAGTAATATGAGTGGTGACACTGAGTTGTTAAATGATGATTTGATTTCTGTTATTTCTGTAGTTCCAGAGACTCCTGTTAATGTGGCCTCTCCCACTTGGGCTGACTCCATTCCTGACGATCCTGCTGCCGTATCACCTGAGTTGTTTTCAAAGAGTCTTGATATACCGCTACCACATGTGCTGGCCGACCTGATGAGTTCTGGTGCGCAATTCGATCCGGTTCCTGCTGAGCGGTGGTCTAACATCGGGAATACCATGCGCCTCAACAAGGATTTGTCAGTATACTTTTCCTGCGAGGCAGTTTCCACCAGCCAGGAGATTCTCGAAGGATTTGACGCGTCTGGAATCGACATTGACTTCATCTCGTCTATCCAGTTCCGTCGGTCTAATCGAACTTGGATTATCACTTTTAATGATCATCGCGCAAAGAATATCGCGTTAGGCAAAGATGAAATCATCATTTGTGGATGTCAGGTTCTCCTTGGGGACTGTGAAAATCGTGTGAGACTGGTTAAAATTTATGAAGCTCCCTTTGAAATGCCAGACACTGTGCTGATCGGCCGCTTGTCAACTTATGGGAAGGTTTTTTCTTTCCGTCGTGATCGAGTATCAGATAATGTTTTCAATGGAATCCGCACGGCAAAAATGCGTCTCAACAAGGACATTCCATCGTGTGTTCACATTGCGGGCGAATTTATCCGGGTCTGGTACCCGGGTCAACCCAAAACGTGCCGTCGCTGTGGATCCCATGATCACCTTGCTGGCAAGTGTGATTCTTTTCGTTGCCTTAATTGTGAGCTGCCTGGTCATCGTGCTGCTTCGTGTCCGTCCCCTGTTATGTGTAGCGTGTGTTTAAAGTCTGATCATCGTTTTCGGGATTGTCCTTTTGTTGTGTTTGGTGGTAATATTTCGTCTGTTCGTAGTAATTCTCGTCCGTCTACTTACGCCGATGTTGCCAAAGTTGTGTCCCGCCCACCGCCTGCTGATGCCCCTGTGCCCGTGGATGTAAAGAAGAGTGATGAAAATCGGAAGAAGGAGATTGAGAAGAACAAGGAGGAGGTCGAGGAGAACGAGGATGAGGACAGTGAAGAGGATGAGATGGATGAAGATAAGGAAGATGAGAAGGCTGAGAAGGATGGAGATCATTTGGATGAAGGTACCCGGTCCCATGATCGTTCGGGGGTTCGGGAGTGTGAGCGTGATTCCTGTGGGGGCGCCCGTGAGCGTTGCTCTCCTGGCGGCTGTGCCTCGGGTGTTTCTGCCCAGGTCCAGCCCCGGGAGCGGCGGCGTGAGCGGGACCGCTCCTGCGGGGGTGATCGCGAGCGCTCCAAGACCCCTGGGCGTGAGGACCGGCTGTCGCTTAGTGATGACGAACGGGGTAAATGGCAGACAGTAGGCAGGCGTCGTTAGTATCAATGCTCAAATTACTGACACTTAACGCGCGCGGACTCGGCACTCCCGCAAAACGTGATCTCTTTATTCGTGAAATCTCATTGTTGTCTTTTGATCTGATCCTGCTCCAGGAGACACATGTGTGTCGTCTGGAGCAGGCAAATGAATTCTCACGAAATTGGGCTGGAAAGTGCTATTGGTCGTTTGGGGGCGCCAGGTCGGCCGGTGTTGGCCTGCTTGTCTCCCCCTCCTTTCAAGGTTCTGTCACTCGTTTTACTTTTGATTCTGACGGCCGCGTCATCAGCGCATTGATACTAACGGGCTCCCATCAAATCAATATTGTTAATGTGTATGCTCCAAACACCGTTTCGGATCGGAAAGCTTTTTTTCAAAATTTGCATACCTTTTTCCTCTCCCCTATTCGTATTGTCGCCGGCGATTTTAACTGCATTGATAGCGCGCTTGACCGTTTATCGTCTTCTAACCTATCTCTCCCGGATAAGACTATGCTTCAGTCCTTTGCCACTGATTGTTCTCTTGTTGATGTTTGGCGTAGGCAAAACCCTCGTGGAGTTTCTTTCACCTGGGCCAATGCCAGTTATACTCAGGCTTCGCGTATAGACCGTTTTCTCATTTCCCGCGCTCTCCTTTCATTCGCTCAGAACTGCTGTACTTTGCCGTGTGCTTTTTCAGATCATGATTTCGTTTCCCTGAATTTGACTTTGGATGGCTTTGCGTGTCCCCGAAACGGTGTTTGGAAGTTTAACTCCAGTTTGCTTTCTGATGATGACTTTAAGTTTGAAATGTCTACTCTAATTAATGCTCAGAAACAGCGTCGTGCTAATTTTACTTCCCTTGGCGCGTGGTGGGACGATTTGAAATTGAATATCCGTAATTTCTGCATTACCTTTAGTTCTCGTAAGCGCGCCCGCGTAAACCGTGAACGTAATCGATTAACTAAGTGTTTGATCCGTGCTAAATCTGATCTGGCTTTCGGTGATAACTCGGCTTCAATTAGGATTCGCGATTTTGAGAGCGCTCTCTATTCCCTCATTTCGTGTGAAATGGAGGGCGCCAAAGTCCGATCACGCGCCAAGTGGGTGGAGGAGGGAGAGAGGCCAACACGTTATTTTTTCCGTCTTGAGAAGAAAAGAGCCGAGAAAAATTCCTTCGATTGCCTTCTCGATGCTAATGGTTTGGAGAAGACAGCTGCCGCTGACATTGAATTGATCCTAGTTGATTTTTATAAGAACCTTTTTGCTAAGGATGCTCTCGACCTGGGAGTCCAGGCCAGTTTAATTGATGATCTAGAGTTTTCCTTAACCGCTTCCGAATGTGATAGTTGTGAAGGCGAGTTTTCTAGTGAGGAACTTTTCTCGGCCCTTAATAGTCTTCAGACTGGGAGGTCGCCTGGATCAGACGGCCTTCCCACTGAGTTCTTCATCGCTTTTTGGGAGGACCTCGGCGATGTTCTCACTGTTGTTTTAAATGAATGCTATCGCCGGGGTTCTCTCACTGATAGTCAACGTGGCGGTCTCTTGCGCCTGGTTTTTAAGAGAGACGACAAACGCTTAGCTAAGAATTGGCGTCCTATTTCGCTGCTCAATACAGATTATAAAATTGCTTCTAAGGCCATCACCGAGCGTCTGAAACCCGTGATGGAATCCATCGTTCATCGGGATCAGACGTGCGGTGTTGTCGGAAGATCGATTTTTTCCAATTTACAACTTATCCGAGACACCCTGGATATGATTGACAAAACTAATGAGTCTGGAATTCTAGTGACTCTTGACCAGGAGAAGGCTTTTGACCGCGTTGATCATTCTTTCCTTATGTGTACTCTTCTAAAATTTGGTTTTGGTCCTTCTTTCTGTAAATGGGTCAGTCTTTTCTACAACAATGTTTTTTCTCGCATAATTGTCAACGGTAATCTTTCGACCCCGGTGTTTCTGGAAAGGGGAGTGAGGCAGGGTTGTCCCCTGTCTCCTCTCCTTTATGTACTCGTATCTGAAGTCCTCTCAACCCAAATTAGGCGGTGCGAACAGATTATCGGTTTCCGGCTTCCGGGCGCTTCCGGACTTCAATTTAAAATTTCGCAATATGCCGACGACGCTACAATATTTTTAAAGACTGAAAGCTCTCTTTGTCGACTGTTGGAAGTTGTTCGTAGATTTGAATCAGGTTCTGGCGCTAAACTTAATACCTCCAAAACTGAGGCCATGTGGCTTGGCCGTTGGCGGTCACAGGGGGGTTCCCCCTTTGGTTTGAAGTGGGTCCCCAAGATGAAGATCTTGGGTGTCTATTTTGCTAACGGTTTGCTTTCGGTGGAATCTGATAATTGGAAATCCAAACTCGATAAACTTGAGACTGTCTTGAACCTGTGGAAACAAAGAGAGCTTTCATTTATCGGTCGCGCCATGATTGTCAATGTCCTTGGTGCTAGCCGTTTCTGGCATGTTGCTAAGATTCTCCATCCCCCCGATGGGTTTGTGATCGTTTTCACCGCTTGATTTGGCTTTTTATATGGAAGGGGAGGATGGAGAATGTAAGCCGGCAGCGTTGTTGTGCCCCATTAAAGATGGGGGGCCTCAACGTTGTCGACTTCCGTACAAAATGTGTGAGCTTGCGCCTTTCTTGTTTTTCTTCTCTACGTGATAGCTTCGGCTCTGAAAAATGGCACTTTTTGGCCCGCTATTTTCTTGGACGCAGCCTCGCCAAGCTTGATCCTCGTTTCTCCTTTTCTTCGAATTCTGTTCCTGTTTCTCCCGAGCCCTCCTTTTTCTATCGTCTCTGTCTGTCTGTTTTTCAATCTTTGTTCGATCGAAATGGTGCCCTGCCTGATGATTTGTCCTCTAAAAACATTTACTCTCTGCTCTATGCTTTTCCCGATTCTGCACCGAGGTGTGCTGGCTACTGGGGCGCCGTTGTCGGCCGCCCCATTAATCGGTGGGCCTCGGTGTGGTGAAAGTCCCGTTTGAAGTTTATTGAGAATAGGAAATCTGATTTGATCTGGCTTCTTCTACATGATGCGGTCCGCGTTCGATATAATCTCAGGGCCTGGGGTTATATCGACGCGGACCTTTGCGCTGTTTGCTCGCGACCTGAAACTGCTAAACATTGTTTTATTGATTGTCGTAGGACTGTGCGGGTTTGGAACTATTTTACAGCTTCATTTTCTCGTCTTCTCGGTTTTCCTTTTGTTTTGTCTTTGTCATCTGTCTTGTTTCCTTTTTCTGTCTGTTCGTCTTCTCCTGGCCCTTCAGTTTTTTATTATTTAGCTGCGACCGTCCTTTTTTCCGTTTGGCATGCGCGCAATCTTGCGACTTTTCGTAATAGAACCCTAGGCTTCCGTTCAATTATCAACAACGTTGTTAAGGATGTTAGATCACGCGTACAGGGTGAATCTTTGGATAGGGTGAAATCATTTTGGTCTTTTTCAAGTGTTGTTTGTTCTATCTCTCAGGACAATAAAATTACTTTTCATCTTTAGTTTTTATCGTTTCCGTAGCTAGTATTTAGTATGGCTCTTGCCTTAATGAACTTTGGACTTTGGACTTTGCGTTTTTTGGTAGAACAGGTTAGTTAGGTCAGTTAGTTAGTTAGCCTTGGACTTTGAGTTTTGCTCAATATGAACTTTCTTTCTTTTATATTACTGTAACATTTTTGGGTTCCTCCTAGGTCCATCACCGTAATTTTTTTCGTTCCTCTTAGGTCCATCACTGATGTTTGGGGGATTTGATCTTTTTACCTGGGCCCTTGGGCCCTTGTAAATAAACTTTTATCAAAAGAAAAAAAAAATCTGTTCTTATCAGCTTAATATCTGATACGCTGCTCATCGAGCAGCTCATATATTAAACTGATTTTTGGAACTGGGCCGTGGAAAAGAGGCTTGCCTCGTCCCGGCCACGGGTTGCCTCGGTATAGCACTACCTCCGAGTGTGGCCCACTTCCCTCCGGGGAAGAAATAAACAATTGAAAGTAAAACAACTGACTGACCAGCTTCCACCTTCTCTTCTCTTCCCTAGGAAGGAGGGAGTCACCGGCCTGCCTTACCGGTTCTGGGACGACAAGAAGCCACCACAAGCTATGTGCAGAGCAGTTGCGTTTTGCGGTCCATGGGAAGGCTGAAAAAGTTCATACTTACCTGACGCTTTTCATTGAGTTGTTAACGTCGGTAAGTGTCTCTGCCGTTTAAAAGCTCTTTTTGGGCTTGGCAGTCGTTCCAGCTGTTCCTGCCGTTCCTGTCAGTGGTATGGAGTTGCCGATGAGTGTGGTGTTCCACTTCCCGCCAAATGTGTACCGTATCACCAGTTCCACCCAGATGCTCCCACAGTTGTTGCAAGCCCTCCAGTCAGATAAAGTGTCAGCCGTTCAGTTTCTGAGGAGTGGCCGTGTGCGTGTTACGCTCAAGTGTGCCGAATACAGGAACGAGCTCCTTCGGGAGTCCTCGTTTCTGCTCGGCGGTGTATCCGTTCCTGTTACTGTTCCCGACGCTGTCATCCGTTCTGTTTATGTGCGTGACTTACCTTTCGAAGTCCCTGATGTCAATGTACAAGATGTGTTCCAGTCCTTTGGCGTTGTCCACTCTATTCGTCCGTGTTACTTTCGTGATTTCCCGTCCGTGGCAAATGGTACTCGTCTTGTTCTTATGTCTTTCAAGGAGTCTGTCCAGTCCATCCCGTCTACGCTGAGTGTTTCTGATTTTCCCGTTCGTGTGTGGTATGCAGGTCAACCTGTTGTCTGTCCTATTTGTCATGAAGGTGGTCATCTGCCTCGGGCCTGCCCTTTTTCGGGTCGGTGCCTGCGCTGTAAACAGCCAGGTCACAGGGCCCGGGATTGTAAGCAGGCCTGGGGCCCGCCTCGTCCCAGTCTTCCAGTTCCTTCGTCCGTTCCTGTCCCTACTGTTCCTGCTCCGCCGGTCACTCAAATTGAATTTGTTCCTGTTTCCACCGTCTCAGTCAGTGCCCCAGTCTCGTCTCCTGCTCCCGTCAGTGTTCCTGTCAGTGTTCCTGCCAGTTCTCCTGTTTCGTTCCCTGTCCTTGTGCCATCCGTCTCGTCTGATTCCTCTGCAACCATTTCGTCTTTTTCTGTTAGCAGCCCTGTCTCGTCTGTCTCGTCAGTGTCTACCAATGTTGAAGTGTCTGCTGATGTCGAAGAAGGAGAGATCGTCATGTCCGTCCCGCCAGTTCCTGATGAAGTTCCTGAGTCTCCAGCCCATTCAGTATCGTCTCTACTTTCGACCCTGTCCGATGTTAAAAGGTTAACCCGTCTCACCTTGTCAAGAATGAAACCAGGATCTGATCAGTCTACTGTCCTTAAACTCGTCAAAAGTCTAGCCAAGTCTCACAAGTTGTCTGTGTCCAGTGATGAAGTTGATCATGTCGTTGCCGGTATTTTTCGTTAGTCTGTCTCGTGTTCCTGTGTATGTCTGTTAAGAATTTTTAAGAGGGGTGGGGTTCGATTCCCCAGCGAGTTTGGCGAGCTGGTGCTCCCCCGTTTTGGTGGCACGGACATTTCACTTTGTCCGTGGCTGTCTTTTATGGCGCATGGGCATTGCACTCTCGCCCATGCTACCGCCAAAAAACAAAAAACTTACCTGACGCGGGAGGCACTGTGATCAGGGAGGCAGTCCTCTCAAGGTGAGGCTCTTTCATTGCACTTCGATTGGGTTGACCCTTGCGATTACCCCAAATGTGGGTAACTCGAGCGTATAATTTCTGGTAGTGGGGACCTGCGTTCGCGCTAGTCCCCGCACCCACCTCGGGAAAGGAATGGCACTAATGCGATGGTTTGTTGGTGTGATTTCAGTCAGTCAGGCAAGCATGGAAAGATGCCCTGTCGTTTACTGACGGGACGGGACTGAACGGAACGGAGTAACCAAGGACAAGGTGAGTTTGCCGTGAATTGAAATGTCGTTGAATGTTTGAGTTATTTGGTGGGTGCAGTGCGGAGCGGAACCTCACTTCATTTCTTGCATTCTTCGTTGCTGCAGAGAAATCATCGAGGATAGATCGATCGACGAGTGAAACAAGAAAGTACCGAAGGGCAGATGGAGCACTTATCCTCTTGCATCGTTTGCAAAACGTAAGTAGATGTATGTTTGCAATGTTCGATCGCCTATCTGTAAGCGTGATAGATTTCTTATGCCTCCCTTGTACTATGTTGCCTTCTGGCGATCCGGCGTGCATTGAGTAACATGAGAAGTGGCCAGGGCAGTTGGCGTTACATTTCTGTGGCCAACACGCACGTTGTCGTTTCTCTGTGTTATGAATTAATTGAATTGTTATCGCGAAAGTAAATGTATTATACTCAGGAAGGATAGTGACTTATTTTCTGAATAATGTTGTTCACCCTTTGAACAAATGGGGCATGAATACTGTCCGTGTTGAGCAGAGAACAGTGAAAATGTCAACTCCACCAAGTCACGTTTTCGCTAGATCAATTTTATAATTTTCTAGCCGTCGTTGTATGCACATGTTCCCCACTAACTAGTTTGTCTTTTCATCCAATGCATAACAGTGCGTCAATTTCACACTTGCCGTGTCCTGTTCTTTGCTCAGACAAAAAGATAGCTTTGATGTCATAAACCTTGTTTGATAAGATCTCGCGCGCACGCGCTCCCTCGGGAATATAAGTTCGCCTTTCCCGTGTGAACTATTTTGTTTTTGTTGCATTTCTCATTTTTGACATTTGCTTGACATGTTGTGTTTTAAAAAAGCTGTATTGGAACTTTCTTTGGTGGGGGAACTGAGATTCTTTGAGATGATGAACTGGATAGAACGAAAAAGGGAAGCCTACAACACGGGGTATTCCCAGGCGGTCTCCCATCCAAGTACTAACCCCGCCCGACAGGGCTTAACTTCGGTGATCGGACGAGAACCGGTGTTTTCCCTGTGGTATGGTCGTAGACAAGTAATTTGCCGTGAAAATTTACTCTTTTATAAGGGAAAGTGAAAAAGAGGTCGGAGGAAACACCATGTGGATTTGTCCTCTTGCCGTCAACGCAAATGCCATGCAGTCCTGGTGGCTGTGGCTGCCTGCCGTCCGTCCGTCCGTCCATCCACTGTACAAGTAGACAATCGTTGTGTGCGCCGGCCTCGTTTTCAGGTTGGCTTTGTAGATTCCCTACTTGGGACGGATTACAATCAGACCACCATATCTCGCGACCAGGAGACTAGCAGCACTCCGTCTGCTGCGAGCATGTTATGGCATCGCTTCTCGGCCTTTTGGCTAAGACAAGTGCTAATTGCGCCATTTTATCAGAAGCTGTATCTTCATCTCCCCTACTTGTGGGACGGAGAAGAAGAAGAAGATGAGCGACCGTTTAAGTAATATGAGTGGTGACACTGAGTTGTTAAATGATGATTTGATTTCTGTTATTTCTGTAGTTCCAGAGACTCCTGTTAATGTGGCCTCTCCCACTTGGGCTGACTCCATTCCTGACGATCCTGCTGCCGTATCACCTGAGTTGTTTTCAAAGAGTCTTGATATACCGCTACCACATGTGCTGGCCGACCTGATGAGTTCTGGTGCGCAATTCGATCCGGTTCCTGCTGAGCGGTGGTCTAACATCGGGAATACCATGCGCCTCAACAAGGATTTGTCAGTATACTTTTCCTGCGAGGCAGTTTCCACCAGCCAGGAGATTCTCGAAGGATTTGACGCGTCTGGAATCGACATTGACTTCATCTCGTCTATCCAGTTCCGTCGGTCTAATCGAACTTGGATTATCACTTTTAATGATCATCGCGCAAAGAATATCGCGTTAGGCAAAGATGAAATCATCATTTGTGGATGTCAGGTTCTCCTTGGGGACTGTGAAAATCGTGTGAGACTGGTTAAAATTTATGAAGCTCCCTTTGAAATGCCAGACACTGTGCTGATCGGCCGCTTGTCAACTTATGGGAAGGTTTTTTCTTTCCGTCGTGATCGAGTATCAGATAATGTTTTCAATGGAATCCGCACGGCAAAAATGCGTCTCAACAAGGACATTCCATCGTGTGTTCACATTGCGGGCGAATTTATCCGGGTCTGGTACCCGGGTCAACCCAAAACGTGCCGTCGCTGTGGATCCCATGATCACCTTGCTGGCAAGTGTGATTCTTTTCGTTGCCTTAATTGTGAGCTGCCTGGTCATCGTGCTGCTTCGTGTCCGTCCCCTGTTATGTGTAGCGTGTGTTTAAAGTCTGATCATCGTTTTCGGGATTGTCCTTTTGTTGTGTTTGGTGGTAATATTTCGTCTGTTCGTAGTAATTCTCGTCCGTCTACTTACGCCGATGTTGCCAAAGTTGTGTCCCGCCCACCGCCTGCTGATGCCCCTGTGCCCGTGGATGTAAAGAAGAGTGATGAAAATCGGAAGAAGGAGATTGAGAAGAACAAGGAGGAGGTCGAGGAGAACGAGGATGAGGACAGTGAAGAGGATGAGATGGATGAAGATAAGGAAGATGAGAAGGCTGAGAAGGATGGAGATCATTTGGATGAAGGTACCCGGTCCCATGATCGTTCGGGGGTTCGGGAGTGTGAGCGTGATTCCTGTGGGGGCGCCCGTGAGCGTTGCTCTCCTGGCGGCTGTGCCTCGGGTGTTTCTGCCCAGGTCCAGCCCCGGGAGCGGCGGCGTGAGCGGGACCGCTCCTGCGGGGGTGATCGCGAGCGCTCCAAGACCCCTGGGCGTGAGGACCGGCTGTCGCTTAGTGATGACGAACGGGGTAAATGGCAGACAGTAGGCAGGCGTCGTTAGTATCAATGCTCAAATTACTGACACTTAACGCGCGCGGACTCGGCACTCCCGCAAAACGTGATCTCTTTATTCGTGAAATCTCATTGTTGTCTTTTGATCTGATCCTGCTCCAGGAGACACATGTGTGTCGTCTGGAGCAGGCAAATGAATTCTCACGAAATTGGGCTGGAAAGTGCTATTGGTCGTTTGGGGGCGCCAGGTCGGCCGGTGTTGGCCTGCTTGTCTCCCCCTCCTTTCAAGGTTCTGTCACTCGTTTTACTTTTGATTCTGACGGCCGCGTCATCAGCGCATTGATACTAACGGGCTCCCATCAAATCAATATTGTTAATGTGTATGCTCCAAACACCGTTTCGGATCGGAAAGCTTTTTTTCAAAATTTGCATACCTTTTTCCTCTCCCCTATTCGTATTGTCGCCGGCGATTTTAACTGCATTGATAGCGCGCTTGACCGTTTATCGTCTTCTAACCTATCTCTCCCGGATAAGACTATGCTTCAGTCCTTTGCCACTGATTGTTCTCTTGTTGATGTTTGGCGTAGGCAAAACCCTCGTGGAGTTTCTTTCACCTGGGCCAATGCCAGTTATACTCAGGCTTCGCGTATAGACCGTTTTCTCATTTCCCGCGCTCTCCTTTCATTCGCTCAGAACTGCTGTACTTTGCCGTGTGCTTTTTCAGATCATGATTTCGTTTCCCTGAATTTGACTTTGGATGGCTTTGCGTGTCCCCGAAACGGTGTTTGGAAGTTTAACTCCAGTTTGCTTTCTGATGATGACTTTAAGTTTGAAATGTCTACTCTAATTAATGCTCAGAAACAGCGTCGTGCTAATTTTACTTCCCTTGGCGCGTGGTGGGACGATTTGAAATTGAATATCCGTAATTTCTGCATTACCTTTAGTTCTCGTAAGCGCGCCCGCGTAAACCGTGAACGTAATCGATTAACTAAGTGTTTGATCCGTGCTAAATCTGATCTGGCTTTCGGTGATAACTCGGCTTCAATTAGGATTCGCGATTTTGAGAGCGCTCTCTATTCCCTCATTTCGTGTGAAATGGAGGGCGCCAAAGTCCGATCACGCGCCAAGTGGGTGGAGGAGGGAGAGAGGCCAACACGTTATTTTTTCCGTCTTGAGAAGAAAAGAGCCGAGAAAAATTCCTTCGATTGCCTTCTCGATGCTAATGGTTTGGAGAAGACAGCTGCCGCTGACATTGAATTGATCCTAGTTGATTTTTATAAGAACCTTTTTGCTAAGGATGCTCTCGACCTGGGAGTCCAGGCCAGTTTAATTGATGATCTAGAGTTTTCCTTAACCGCTTCCGAATGTGATAGTTGTGAAGGCGAGTTTTCTAGTGAGGAACTTTTCTCGGCCCTTAATAGTCTTCAGACTGGGAGGTCGCCTGGATCAGACGGCCTTCCCACTGAGTTCTTCATCGCTTTTTGGGAGGACCTCGGCGATGTTCTCACTGTTGTTTTAAATGAATGCTATCGCCGGGGTTCTCTCACTGATAGTCAACGTGGCGGTCTCTTGCGCCTGGTTTTTAAGAGAGACGACAAACGCTTAGCTAAGAATTGGCGTCCTATTTCGCTGCTCAATACAGATTATAAAATTGCTTCTAAGGCCATCACCGAGCGTCTGAAACCCGTGATGGAATCCATCGTTCATCGGGATCAGACGTGCGGTGTTGTCGGAAGATCGATTTTTTCCAATTTACAACTTATCCGAGACACCCTGGATATGATTGACAAAACTAATGAGTCTGGAATTCTAGTGACTCTTGACCAGGAGAAGGCTTTTGACCGCGTTGATCATTCTTTCCTTATGTGTACTCTTCTAAAATTTGGTTTTGGTCCTTCTTTCTGTAAATGGGTCAGTCTTTTCTACAACAATGTTTTTTCTCGCATAATTGTCAACGGTAATCTTTCGACCCCGGTGTTTCTGGAAAGGGGAGTGAGGCAGGGTTGTCCCCTGTCTCCTCTCCTTTATGTACTCGTATCTGAAGTCCTCTCAACCCAAATTAGGCGGTGCGAACAGATTATCGGTTTCCGGCTTCCGGGCGCTTCCGGACTTCAATTTAAAATTTCGCAATATGCCGACGACGCTACAATATTTTTAAAGACTGAAAGCTCTCTTTGTCGACTGTTGGAAGTTGTTCGTAGATTTGAATCAGGTTCTGGCGCTAAACTTAATACCTCCAAAACTGAGGCCATGTGGCTTGGCCGTTGGCGGTCACAGGGGGGTTCCCCCTTTGGTTTGAAGTGGGTCCCCAAGATGAAGATCTTGGGTGTCTATTTTGCTAACGGTTTGCTTTCGGTGGAATCTGATAATTGGAAATCCAAACTCGATAAACTTGAGACTGTCTTGAACCTGTGGAAACAAAGAGAGCTTTCATTTATCGGTCGCGCCATGATTGTCAATGTCCTTGGTGCTAGCCGTTTTTGGCATGTTGCTAAGATTCTCCATCCCCCCCGATGGGTTTGTGATCGTTTTCACCGCTTGATTTGGCTTTTTATATGGAAGGGGAGGATGGAGAATGTAAGCCGGCAGCGTTGTTGTGCCCCATTAAAGATGGGGGGCCTCAACGTTGTCGACTTCCGTACAAAATGTGTGAGCTTGCGCCTTTCTTGTTTTTCTTCTCTACGTGATAGCTTCGGCTCTGAAAAATGGCACTTTTTGGCCCGCTATTTTCTTGGACGCAGCCTCGCCAAGCTTGATCCTCGTTTCTCCTTTTCTTCGAATTCTGTTCCTGTTTCTCCCGAGCCCTCCTTTTTCTATCGTCTCTGTCTGTCTGTTTTTCAATCTTTGTTCGATCGAAATGGTGCCCTGCCTGATGATTTGTCCTCTAAAAACATTTACTCTCTGCTCTATGCTTTTCCCGATTCTGCACCGAGGTGTGCTGGCTACTGGGGCGCCGTTGTCGGCCGCCCCATTAATCGGTGGGCCTCGGTGTGGTGAAAGTCCCGTTTGAAGTTTATTGAGAATAGGAAATCTGATTTGATCTGGCTTCTTCTACATGATGCGGTCCGCGTTCGATATAATCTCAGGGCCTGGGGTTATATCGACGCGGACCTTTGCGCTGTTTGCTCGCGACCTGAAACTGCTAAACATTGTTTTATTGATTGTCGTAGGACTGTGCGGGTTTGGAACTATTTTACAGCTTCATTTTCTCGTCTTCTCGGTTTTCCTTTTGTTTTGTCTTTGTCATCTGTCTTGTTTCCTTTTTCTGTCTGTTCGTCTTCTCCTGGCCCTTCAGTTTTTTATTATTTAGCTGCGACCGTCCTTTTTTCCGTTTGGCATGCGCGCAATCTTGCGACTTTTCGTAATAGAACCCTAAGCTTCCGTTCAATTATCAACAACGTTGTTAAGGATGTTAGATCACGCGTACAGGGTGAATCTTTGGATAGGGTGAAATCATTTTGGTCTTTTTCAAGTGTTGTTTGTTCTATCTCTCAGGACAATAAAATTACTTTTCATCTTTAGTTTTTATCGTTTCCGTAGCTAGTATTTAGTATGGCTCTTGCCTTAATGAACTTTGGACTTTGGACTTTGCGTTTTTTGGTAGAACAGGTTAGTTAGGTCAGTTAGTTAGTTAGCCTTGGACTTTGAGTTTTGCTCAATATGAACTTTCTTTCTTTTATATTACTGTAACATTTTTGGGTTCCTCCTAGGTCCATCACCGTAATTTTTTTCGTTCCTCTTAGGTCCATCACTGATGTTTGGGGGATTTGATCTTTTTACCTGGGCCCTTTGGCCCTTGTAAATAAACTTTTATCAAAAGAAAAAAAAAATCTGTTCTTATCAGCTTAATATCTGATACGCTGCTCATCGAGCAGCTCATATATTAAACTGATTTTTGGAACTGGGCCGTGGAAAAGAGGCTTGCCTCGTCCCGGCCACGGGTTGCCTCGGTATAGCACTACCTCCGAGTGTGGCCCACTTCCCTCCGGGGAAGAAATAAACAATTGAAAGTAAAACAACTGACTGACCAGCTTCCACCTTCTCTTCTCTTCCCTAGGAAGGAGGGAGTCACCGGCCTGCCTTACCGGTTCTGGGACGACAAGAAGCCACCACAAGCTATGTGCAGAGCAGTTGCGTTTTGCAGTCCATGGGAAGGCTGAAAAAGTTCATACTTACCTGAACGCGGGTTTGGCCGTAAAAAGTCAAACCCTGCAGAGTGAGCTCTTTTTCTTGCTGGGAGACCTCAATTTTTGGAGTGTGGCCTGGACATAATTTTTCATTTTTGGAGTGTGGTTTCTTTATTCATATTTTGGAGTGTGGTAAGGTTTTTGTTGTAGTTTTTTCTTTGTCTCTTTGGTTTTCCTTTATTTTTTCGGTGACCCTCCCGGGAACTAATGCTCCGCGTTCTGCGGTAACCCGGGGTAAGCCGAGTCTTTTTGTTTTTCATTTTTCTCGCTTCCAGGGCTCTTTGAGCCCTCGTTTTTTTTTTGGCACTTCATTTAGTCCGTCACTGAAGTGTCCTTTTTGGTTTTTCGTGTGGTTTTCTACTTTTTTGGTGTGTTCTTTGGTTTCTGTGTGGCTCCTTAAGAAAATTTCTTGAGGTTTTTTGTTTGTTTTCTACTTATTAAGGGTGTTCTGAGTGATATTTAATTGCTATAATATTTTCGGTTGTTATTTGCTTATTGTGTAATTGGATTTTTGTTGCATATTATACCTTACTTTCTAGTGAGGTTATATTTTGTGGATTGTGTGGGAAATAATTAATTAATTGGAACTTATACATAAATAGTTACTTCTGCAAGTGACTGTACATATATATTAGTTGTGAATTTGCTATCCATATTAGTTTATCTGCATTATTAAAATTTGGAGTGGGATACTTTTGATATTTAGTGTGATACATAAGGTTAAACATCTTTATTATTATTAGTCCTTTAGCAGCTGCTTAAGGTTTACTCTTATTTCACTGTACTAGTAATTGGATTTTAAATTATTTTGTCATAATGATTCCGCGCAATACGCGCACTCTAATCATAAAGTCCGGCTTCCCCGCTGGGACTTCCCATGCCGGGGTTGCCGGCATCATCGCGGACTCCCTGGCTGATCTGGTTGATTCTATCCAGGTCTGTCCAGGGGGGATCATTCGTATTTCCTTTATTGACCCTGCCCGTAAGAAGACCTATGAGGAGGCCGGGTCCATAGTTTTTGGAGATGTCAGTTGTGCGGTTATTTCTTCTGCCCCCGTCTCAATGGTCATGGTATACTTGTTCCCTTTTGAGGGAAATAATGATAAGGTTAGGGAGGCCCTAAAATTTTTCGACGATGTCAAGGAGGTCAAGCACCAGCAGTGGGCGAATGTCCCTGGTGTCTTTACGGGAACGCGTTTGGTGCGCATGGTGCGCAAGCACGAGATCCCACGTAACATCAAGATTGACGGGATCAACTGTCGTGTGTGGTACAAGGGGCAGCCCCTTGTTTGCGACATTTGCAACAACAACCATAAGGCTGCTGATTGCCCTTTAAGGGAAAGTGCCGTAGATGCCATGAGGCCGGGCATTTTGTTCGAAACTGTCCGAAGCCTGTGTGGTACGTGCCGGGTAGACCGGAGACGGACATGGACAGTGAAGATGGCGATAATGTTGATGGCAATGATAATGATGTTGTTAATAATGAAAATGATAATGATAATGATGTTGCGTCTGTTCCTTCCTCCCTGGTGGCTCCGGCCTCGGGGGTGGAGGTTGTTTCTGGGGGGGTGGGCTCTGCGTCCTCGTCGCAGTGCTCTGGCTCTGCTGTGGGTCCGCAGTCTATGTGTGTAGATGAACGTGACAATGAGCTCAATGAATTGGTGAGCCAGCCGTTGCCGGACAGTGGGTCGGGGGGGGCTGAGGAGAGGGTTCTGGATCCCTCTCCCAGCGGTAGTGTTTTGGGGGCTTCCACCGGTCAGGCCGGGGAGTCTCAGGAGGAGGGGCAGGAGTCCTCCCCTACCTTTTCTCCCCTTTCGGGGTCTGTGTTACTGTCATCGGGTGTGCCTGAGGTTGGGGTTGATTCGGGGGATGATGCTCTGGCCTCGGTTGTGGATTCTGGACCTTTGCGGTCGAAAATACCGGTCAAAGTTGGGCGCGGTGGTTTGGGGGGGTTGAATCCCCCTCTTGTATCAAGGGAAGAGACTGCATCTATGGTGCAAAAACTGAAGGCATCTCTCCCATCATCAAAGGACGATCTCGTTGCTTCGGCTTTTGTTGTTCCTCTTCCTCCTCGGGTCAGTTCTCGTAGTTCTGGCTCGGGGATGGCCCTCCGTCCGTCCTCTCGTTCCCGGTCTCGTTCCGGTGACGAGAGGACCCCTCCTAGTCCTCTTAGCCCGGATCCTCATAGGTCTCGTCGTCGTCCTTCTTCGCCTAGCCCTGCTAGGCGCCGTTAATTTGCCATTGTCTCGCCACCTTTTTGTTTTTTGCCATGGGTTTGTCACTACTTTATTACTTTATTATGGCTCTTACTGTTATTTCTGTTAACGTTAATGGGTTGAGAGATGGTGACAAGCGTCTTGGGTTTCTCCAGTGGTTGTCCCATCTCTCTCCTTCGGTAGTTTGTCTACAGGAGACCCACGCCGTCTCTAATGATGATCTTCTTTCTTGGTTTTCTCGGTTTGGTTACTTGTGTGCTGGTTCTTTTGGTACCAATCATTCTCGTGGTGTGGTTGTTTTGTATCGTTCGGTTTTGGAGTGTAAGTCTGTGGTTTGTGAGTTTGATGGTCGTTTTGTTTTGGTTGAGTTTTCTCTTCGTGGTTCTGTTTTTCGGGTTGCTTCTATTTATGCTCCCAATCGTAATCCTGACCGTGATGCTTTTTTGGTTCGTTGTGTTGACTCTATTGATCCTGCTGTTCCCACTCTTTTGTGCGGCGATTTCAACACGGTCCTGGATCGTGTTCGGGATCGCCGTGGGTCTTGTCCTTTTGATGTCTCTCGTGAAAGTTCTGCTCTGTTGTCGGCTATGTTTTTGGATTGTTGTGTGGTGGATATTTGGCGTGAAAGGCACCCAAATGATTCTGCTTTCACCTGGTTCCGGCCCGATGGGGCCCTTGCCTCGCGCATTGACCTCATCGGTTGCCCGTATGCTTGGGTGCCTTATGTGTCTTCTGTAGACATTCTGCCGTGTCCCTTTTCTGATCATTGCGCTATTTCTTTCTCATGGGCTCTCCCCAGCTCCGTTCCTCCGGGTTCGGGGTTGTGGAAGCTCAATCTTTCTGTTCTGGATGAGGCCGAGTATATCGACCTCATCTCAACTTTCTGGTCTTATTGGCAGTCTCGTCAGTCTTCTTTTTCTTCCCTCACTAGGTGGTGGGACAGTGGCAAATCCCATATTAAACGTATTAGTATTAATTATTGTAAAGGTCGTGGTAAAAGTAAAGTAGTGGAACGTAATATTTTGTCTAGTCTTGCTGCCCATTTAAAAGTTCATATTGATTCTGGTCGTCTTTCTTTTCTTCCTGCGTATCTTTCTACTCTGTCTCGTCTCCGTGCTTTGGATGTTGAAGTTGCTCGTGGTGCTCAAGTTCGTGCCCGGTCGAGGTGGGTGGAGGAGGGTGAGTCCTCCTCTGCTTACTTCTTCCGGCTCGAAAAGAAAAACGGCACTGACCGTAATATCTCGGCGCTGAGAGCTAGTGATGGTACTTTGGTTACGGACAAGGATGGGTTGTGTGATGTTTTTCGTTCTTTCTATTCGGATCTTTTCTCTGCTGCTCCTTGTGACTCCAATGCTCGTGCTGAGCTTCTTTCTAACATTTCTTCAGTTCTTCCGTATAATGATAGTGAGGTGTGCGAAGGTCTTCTCAGCCAGGAGGAGTGTTTTGCAGCTCTTCAGGGCATGGCCCGTGGTAAAGCTCCTGGTTGTGATGGCCTTCCCATGGAATTCTATTTAAAATTTTGGCATGTTTTGGGTTTGGATTTGGTTTGTGTTTTGAATTCTGCTTTTGGTTTGGGCTGTTTGTCTCACTCTCAGCGCCGAGGTATCATTACTTTATCGTTTAAGAAAGGGGATCGTCTTGACCCTAAAAACTGGCGTCCAATCTCCCTGTTGAATGTCGATTATAAAATTGCTTCTCGTTCTATTGCTGCTCGTCTTCTTAAAGTTATTCATTTGGTTGTTGATAAAGATCAGTCTTGTGGTGTTCCTGGCCGTTTTATTGGTGAAAATGTTGCTTTTCTTCGTGATGTTGTTGATTTTTGCTCTTCTTCTGGTGTTCCTGCTGCTCTTCTTTCTCTTGACCAAGAAAAGGCATTCGACAGGGTTGATTGGACGTTCCTTCGTTCTACTCTATATGCCATGGGTTTTGGGCAGTCTTTTGTTGGGTGGGTTAATTTATTTTACAATAATGTGAGTAGTTGTGTAAATGTTAATGGTTATATTTCTAATTCTTTTAGTTTATCTCGTGGGGTGAGGCAGGGGTGTCCCCTGTCTCCCCTCCTTTACGTTTTGGTTGCCGAGGTACTTGCATGTAATATTCGTTCTAGTGGTTTAATTTCTGGTTTGTCTCTTCCTGGTTCTTCGTCTTCTCTGCCTGTTATTTCTGCGTACGCTGATGACACTACGTTGGTTGTTTCTTCTGTTCCTGGTATTTTGGCTGTTTTTGATGTCTATTCTTTGTATGAGAGGGGGTCTGGGGCTAAATTAAATTTTGGAAAATGCGAAGGTTTGTGGTTGGGTGGTTGGAATGGGCGCACTGACTCACCGGTGAACATTACTTGGTCATCGGTGAAGGTGAAGGTGTTGGGGGTTTTTCTGGGTCCGGGTAATTTGGAGGAGGACAATTGGAGGCCGCGTATCACCGCGGTTGAAAATGCTTTGAACTCTTGGCGTCAGCGTTCGTTATCCTATAAGGGCAAGGCACTTGTTATCAATGCCTTGGCCCTTTCCCGTGTGTGGTACGTGGCCTCTTTAATCCATGTTCCCCGGTGGGTCAGTGTCGAGTTGAATACGTTAATTTTTAATTTTTTTGGAGCGGTAAGCGGGACTTGGTCGCTCGTCGTGTTGTGGTTCAGCCTTCTTGTTTGGGTGGTTTCTCTGTTGTGGATTTTCAGTGTAAGGTTATGGCTCTTCATGTTCAGTGGGTTCGTCGTTTTGTTTCTTCTCCGTCTTCTTGGGTCACTTTCATGGTTTTTTGGTTTTCTTCTCGGCTTGCCGCTCCTCCGCATCTCGTTTTTTCTGCTCCGCTTTGTTTTTCGCCGGATTCTCTGCCTCCGTTTTATCGTTCTCTGTTGACTGCTTGGCGGGCGTGTAAAGGATCCCTTACAGCGTCTTCTTTGGGTATTGGTTCGGGTATTGATTTTTGTCCTGTTTCTACTATGACCACGAAATCTGCTTATTTGTTTCTTTTGTCCGAGAATGCTGTCTCTCCTCATTGTGAGGAGAAGTTCTTTCCTTTGTTTGGTTCTCTTTATTGGTCTTCTACTTGGCGTCAGCTTTTCTTTTTTGATTTGGATCGTCCAGTTATTGATTTGTCTTGGAAAATTTCTCATGGGGTCCTTTACACGGCCGAAAGGATCGCTGGTTTTGGTTATGCTCTTTCCACTGCTTGTTTTTGTTCTGCTCCTGTCGAGTCTCTTGAGCATCTGTTTTTTCACTGTCCTCTGGCGGTCAGTGTTTTGTCATGGCTTCAGTCTCTTATGTTCTTGGCTTCTCCTCTTTGTCCTTCTATCTTGGTTCGTCATACACTTTTTGGTTTCTCGGCTGATGAGTTGTCTGTGGTTCCGCGGGTTTTTGTTTATATGTTGAATGTCTGCAAGTTTTGTATTTGGGGGGCTCGGAATGATTTTCGTTTTAGGGGTGTTCGTCCCTCGGCTGTGGATGTTATGGAGCGTGTGAAGTCTCGGGTTCGGTTTAATCTTCCGTTGTTTTTCCGTCGTTT
Source organism: Montipora capricornis (assembly GCF_036669925.1). Lineage (NCBI taxonomy): Eukaryota > Metazoa > Cnidaria > Anthozoa > Scleractinia > Acroporidae > Montipora > Montipora capricornis. The sequence goes on along the minus strand of NW_027180164.1, from coordinate 22,959 downwards.
CCGGTCTGACCGCCGTCGTCATTATTTTGTCCGTCAGTGGGGTGGTCGTGGTGTGGTGGCGTCGTTGCGTAATGATACTCTGGTTGTTCACATTTAGGTGCTGGTTTTGTGTTGCGTGTGCATGTCCTGGCCTTTTTTTCGGGGGTGAACCAACGCCTTGGCGCTGGGTAAGTCGGTTGACGGGTGGCCTTTTGTGGGTCGCTTTTCACCCTTGTGCTGGGTTGTGTTTGTTTTGGTTTGTCCAGTTGTTTTTGAGTCTTTTTTGTCGTTTTGTCGAATTGTCATTTAGGAGTGTAAGTCAGGCGAGGCATCTCCTAGGTGCAATTCCTCGTTTGTGTGTTTGTCTTTTGTTACTTGTTGGTAGGGGCGGGGTTCGATTCCCCGGCGAAGTTGGCGTGTTGGTGCACCCCCGTTTGAGGTGAACCGTTGTGTTTGACGGATTCGTCGTTATGTCTGGCGGCCATTGCACTCACCCTACCGGGGGGCCAGCCATTCGCCTTAAACATAAAAAAACTTACCTGACGCGGGAGGCACTGTTGTCAGGGAGGCAGTCCTCTCAAGGTGAGGCTCTTTCATTGCACTTCGATTGGGTTGACCCTTGCGATTACCCCAAATGTGGGTAACTCGAGCGTATAATTTCTGGTAGTGGGGACCTGCGTTCGCGCTAGTCCCCGCACCCACCTCGGGAAAGGAATGGCACTAATGCGATGGTTTGTTGGTGTGATTTCAGTCAGTCAGGCAAGCATGGAAAGATGCCCTGTCGTTTACTGACGGGACGGGACTGAACGGAACGGAGTAACCAAGGACAAGGTGAGTTTGCCGTGAATTGAAATGTCGTTGAATGTTTGAGTTATTTGGTGGGTGCAGTGCGGAGCGGAACCTCACTTCATTTCTTGCATTCTTCGTTGCTGCAGAGAAATCATCGAGGATAGATCGATCGACGAGTGAAACAAGAAAGTACCGAAGGGCAGATGGAGCACTTATCCTCTTGCATCGTTTGCAAAACGTAAGTAGATGTATGTTTGCAATGTTCGATCGCCTATCTGTAAGCGTGATAGATTTCTTATGCCTCCCTTGTACTATGTTGCCTTCTGGCGATCCGGCGTGCATTGAGTAACATGAGAAGTGGCCAGGGCAGTTGGCGTTACATTTCTGTGGCCAACACGCACGTTGTCGTTTCTCTGTGTTATGAATTAATTGAATTGTTATCGCGAAAGTAAATGTATTATACTCAGGAAGGATAGTGACTTATTTTCTGAATAATGTTGTTCACCCTTTGAACAAATGGGGCGTGAATACTGTCCGTGTTGAGCAGAGAACAGTGAAAATGTCAACTCCACCAAGTCACGTTTTCGCTAGATCAATTTTATAATTTTCTAGCCGTCGTTGTATGCACATGTTCCCCACTAACTAGTTTGTCTTTTCATCCAATGCATAACAGTGCGTCAATTTCACACTTGCCGTGTCCTGTTCTTTGCTCAGACAAAAAGATAGCTTTGATGTCATAAACCTTGTTTGATAAGATCTCGCGCGCACGCGCTCCCTCGGGAATATAAGTTCGCCTTTCCCGTGTGAACTATTTTGTTTTTGTTGCATTTCTCATTTTTGACATTTGCTTGACATGTTGTGTTTTAAAAAAAGCTGTATTGGAACTTTCTTTGGTGGGGGAACTGAGATTCTTTGAGATGATGAACTGGATAGAACGAAAAAGGGAAGCCTACAACACGGGGTATTCCCAGGCGGTCTCCCATCCAAGTACTAACCCCGCCCGACAGGGCTTAACTTCGGTGATCGGACGAGAACCGGTGTTTTCCCTGTGGTATGGTCGTAGACAAGTAATTTGCCGTGAAAATTTACTCTTTTATAAGGGGAAAGTGAAAAAGAGGTCGGAGGAAACACCATGTGGATTTGTCCTCTTGCCGTCAACGCAAATGCCATGCAGTCCTGGTGGCTGTGGCTGCCTGCCGTCCGTCCGTCCGTCCATCCACTGTACAAGTAGACAATCGTTGTGTGCGCCGGCCTCGTTTTCAGGTTGGCTTTGTAGATTCCCTACTTGGGACGGATTACAATCAGACCACCATATCTCGCGACCAGGAGACTAGCAGCACTCCGTCTGCTGCGAGCATGTTATGGCATCGGCTTCTCGGCCTTTTGGCTAAGATCAAGTGTAGTATCTGTTCTTATCAGCTTAATATCTGATAGCTGCTCATCGAGCAGCTCATATATTAAACTGATTTTTGGAACTGGGCCGTGGAAAAGAGGCTTGCCTCGTCCCGGCCACGGGTTGCCTCGGTATAGCACTACCTCCGAGTGTGGCCCACTTCCCTCCGGGGAAGAAATAAACAATTGAAAGTAAAACAACTGACTGACCAGCTTCCACCTTCTCTTCTCTTCCCTAGGAAGGAGGGAGTCACCGGCCTGCCTTACCGGTTCTGGGACGACAAGAAGCCACCACAAGCTATGTGCAGAGCAGTTGCGTTTTGCGGTCCATGGGAAGGCTGAAAAAGTTCATACTTACCTGACGCGGGAGGCACTGTGATCAGGGAGGCAGTCCTCTCAAGGTGAGGCTCTTTCATTGCACTTCGATTGGGTTGACCCTTGCGATTACCCCAAATGTGGGTAACTCGAGCGTATAATTTCTGGTAGTGGGGACCTGCGTTCGCGCTAGTCCCCGCACCCACCTCGGGAAAGGAATGGCACTAATGCGATGGTTTGTTGGTGTGATTTCAGTCAGTCAGGCAAGCATGGAAAGATGCCCTGTCCTGTCGTTTACTGACGGGACGGGACTGAACGGAACGGAGTAACCAAGGACAAGGTGAGTTTGCCGTGAATTGAAATGTCGTTGAATGTTTGAGTTATTTGGTGGATGCAGTGCGGAGCGGAACCTCACTTCATTTCTTGCATTCTTCGTTGCTGCAGAGAAATCATCGAGGATAGATCGATCGACGAGTGAAACAAGAAAGTACCGGAGGGCAGATGGAGCACTTATCCTCTTGCATCGTTTGCAAAACGTAAGTAGATGTATGTTTGCAATGTTCGATCGCCTATCTGTAAGCGTGATCGATTTCTTATGCCTCCCTTGTACTATGTTGCCTTCTGGCGATCCGGCGTGCATTGAGTAACATGAGAAGTGGCCAGGGCAGTTGGCGTTACATTTCTGTGGCCAACACGCACGTTGTCGTTTCTCTGTGTTATGAATTAATTGAATTGTTATCGCGAAAGTAAATGTATTATACTCAGGAAGGATAGTGACTTATTTTCTGAATAATGTTGTTCACCCTTTGAACAAATGGGGCCTGAATACTGTTCGTGTTGAGCAGAGAACAGTGAAAATGTCAACTCCACCAAGTCACGTTTTCGCTAGATCAATTTTATAATTTTCTAGCCGTCGTTGTATGCACATGTTCCCCACTAACTAGTTTGTCTTTTCATCCAATGCATAACAGTGCGTCAATTTCACACTTGCCGTGTCCTGTTCTTTGCTCAGACAAAAAGATAGCTTTGATGTCATAAACGTTGGTTTGATAAGATCTCGCGCGCACGCGCTCCCTCGGGAATATAAGTTCGCCTTTCCCGTGTGAACTATTTTGTTTTCGTTGCATTTCTCATTTTTGACATTTGCTTGACATGTTGTGTTTTAAAAAAAGCTGTTTTGGAACTTTCTTCGGTGGGGGGAACTGAGATTCTTTGAGATGATGAAGTGGATAGAACGAAAAAGGGAAGCCTACAACACGGGGTATTCCCAGGCGGTCTCCCATCCAAGTACTAACCCCGCCCGACAGGGCTTAACTTCGGTGATCGGACGAGAACCGGTGTTTTCCCTGTGGTATGGTCGTAGACAAGTAATTTGCCGTGAAAATTTACTCTTTTATAAGGGGAAAGTGAAAAAGAGGTCGGAGGAAACACCATGTGGATTTGTCCTCTTGCCGTCAACGCAAATGCCATGCAGTCCTGGTGGCTGTGGCTGCCTGCCGTCCGTCCGTCCATCCATCCACTGTACAAGTAGACAATCGTTGTGTGCGCCGGCCTCGTTTTCAGGTTGGCTTTGTAGATTCCCTACTTGGGACGGATTACAATCAGACCACCATATCTCGCGACCAGGAGACTAGCAGCACTCCGTCTGCTGCCAGCATGTTATGGCATCGCTTCTCGGCCTTTTGGCTAAGTCTTTTTGGCCGATGTTTTGTGGGTTCTCCCAGGGCGAAGCCCTACCATTTTGGTAGTAGGTTTTTTTGTCCTTGTGCCTACCTTACTGTTGCGATTTATGGATACCAATACACGTGTCAATTGGGGCGACGCCCCTACCGATCAAGTTTCTGAAGATGTTGTTTTGCCCGTTGTGAATGCTTCCTCTGATGTTTCTGCCGCCTCACCGAATACTGGTGCTTCATATGCTGGTGTCACTGCTGTTCCGCCTGTTAGTCAGCCCCCTGCTTTCAATCGTTTTATCCCGTCTGCATTTGAGAGAGAAAATTTTCATGTTGATAATCGCCTGCCAGAGAGACCGTGTTCTGCCTTCTTTCCGAAGCCCGATGGTGATTTCACCCTAAAGGATCTCTTTACCGACCTGCAGACCTGTGAGATTCCTACAACTGCTGTTCGCTGCGTGCAGTGGACCTCTCCGCATCAAGTATGTGTCACGTTTACGAAGGAGGATTACCGCAATACTTTTCTTCGAGCCTCATCGCTGGTGCCTCGCTTTCACCGCTCCGGTGCTCCTACGTCCTCTGGTGCCCCCCGTACTGTTTACGTTGCTGTTTTTGGTGCCCCTTATGAGCTTCCGGATACTGCTCTTCAAACTCGTCTTGCACATTTTGGCACTGTGAAGTTTGCTCGCCGCAGTAAGCATCAGAACTACCCTGGGGTGGACAATGGGACTCGAGTTTTCGGTATGGTCCTGACTAAATCTATTCCTTCGTTTCTGCGTTTTGGCCGCTTTCAAGTCCGTGTTCGTTATCAAGGCCAGACGCCTACTTGCCGAAAGTGCAACCTTCGTGACCACATTGCAAAGGACTGTCCTAATACTTTCTGTTTTAACTGCGAGTCCATTGGTCATGTGTATCGTGATTGTCTTCAGGATGACTTTTGCTCTGTTTGCCGTGACCAGGGCCATAGGGCCATTGATTGCGAGCATTCGTGGCACCGCCGTCCTCGTTCCTACCGTGATGCTGATAACCCGGATGATCCTCCTCCCCAGCCAACTTCCGACCCTCAACCCGCTGTTCAGCCCCCTAATCAATCTTCACAGCCCTCCAGCCACCTGTCTTCATCCTGTTCTTCGCAATCTTCGACGCAGTCTTCCTCTTTGCAGCCTTCTTCTGAACACTCGGCCCCTTCACAGATGCAGTCTTCCCCTCCACTTCCTTCTGACCTTTCTCAGTCACAGAGTATTCTGGCTTCCTTTGCGCCCTCTAATCAAGTTTTGGTAGAAGCTGCCTCTGATGCTGAAATGGCCTACGCTATGGATGTTGCCGACCCCCCACCTGACCTCCTTCCCGACTACCCTGATGACAACTCTAATTCTGATAATGTCCTTGCTCCTGACGCTAACCCTGTTCCTGATGCTGCTCCTGATCCTGATGTTGACCTTGTTTCCGACGATGATTCTACTCACGATGCTGATCCTGCTGACCTTGATCCTGACGCTGAACCGCCCTCCCAGACCTCACGCTCGCTGTTTTCCGACCCTGATGTTTCTGCTAAATCCGGCCATCCTCTTGTTGTTTCCGATGATTCTGACCTGGATGATGTTTGTGCCCCTTCGCCTGATCCTTTCCTGTCTCGCACGCTGGGACGGGCCGTCAAGAGAGGATCCAACCGGACGCCTGCTAATATCATATCAACCAATGTACCAATTCGTAAGTCAACAAATCCTTCGCGTGTGCCCACGAAAAAAAGCCGTCCATCATGACCTCTTTACTTAATTTAATCTCAATTAATTCACGCGGTTCTAATCAGGCTACCCGGAAAGCTTTACTTGACTATGTTCGTTTTGGTTTCAGTATTATTTGCATTCAGGAGACTTTAATATCTGATCCTGTTGCCTTTAATTCCCTGGTTGCTGACTGGAGTGGGCCGTCTTTTTGGTCCCCTGCTGTTGGTAAACAGGCCGGTGTTATTGTTTTGATTTCTGATCGTTTTGATGGTCAAGTTTTATCTTGGCGTAGAGATCATGATGGACGTGTTCTTAGTTTACTTGTTGAATATAATAATCGTAAGTTTAATATTATCAATGTTTATGCTCCCACCCTTTTGACTGACCGGAAAGTGTTTTTTGAGAATTTGCATGCTTTTTGCCTCCCTGCTGATTTTACTATTATTGCTGGTGATTTCAATTGCTATGAATCTGATCTAGATAAGTTTGGTGGTAACGTTTCTATTGCAAAATACCTTTCTGATTTTCGCCGTTCACTTTACCTTGAAGATGCTTGGCGTAAATTGCATCCCCGTGTCCGAGCGTGTTCTTGGTTTAATTCTAATTTCTCCATTGGCTCGCGCCTTGATAAATTCCTTGTTTCCCGAAATTTATTCCCTTTAGTCCAGTCCTGTGACATCTCTCCTTGCGCCTTTTCTGATCATGATTTTGTTAAGCTTTCTTTAAAATTAGATTCTAATTATATGCGTGGTCCAGGCTTATGGAAATTTAATTCCTCCCTTTTGAATGATAGCGAATTTTGTCATTCTTTTGATGCTAAGATTCGCGAGCTCTCCGATTGTGTTGACTTTTTTCCGTCAGTCAAATGTTGGTGGGACTTTTTTAAGGACTCTATTCGCTCGGAAATTATTTCCTTTGCTAGGAATAAACGTAGAAGTCTCTCGCATGAGCGCGTCCTTATTACTAATGCAATAATTGGCCTTAAGCGCCGTCTTGTCTGTGGCGACCTTTCAGTCGCCCCTGAAATTTCTCGGCTCGAATCTGAACTGAAGGCTCTTACCTTGCGTGTTTTAGAAGGTTCGAAAGTCCGTTCTCGCGTCCAGTGGCTTGAAGAGGGCGAGAAGCCTTCACGCTTCTTCTTCAAGTTAGAACGTGAGCGCTTAGACCGTAATAACGTTTCTTCCATTTTGAATGATAATGACATTGAAGTTTTCACTCGGGAGGAGATTGAACGTGCGCACGTGCGCTTTTATTCAAATCTTTTTTCGCAGGAGGTTATTGATCCTGTGTGTAAACAATCCTGTTTTGATTCTATTCCTTCTTCGCTCTCTCCTCCTCTGCGCGACTCATGCGAGGGACTTTTAACTTTAGATGAATTGACTACCTCATTAAAGAACCTTAGCCTAGGAAGGTCACCTGGTTCCGATGGTTTGTCTGTCGAATTTTACTTGCGTTTTTGGGACATTTTGGGTCCCCGTTTACTATCAGTTGCAAACCAATGTTTCCGCGACTCTGAACTTTCAGATTCTATGAAGGGAAGCGTTACTCGCCTTATTTATAAGAAACGTGGGGATATTAAACATTTGAAAAACTGGAGGCCCATTTCTTTGCTCAATGTGGACTATAAGATTATCTCTAAAGCCATCACAACTCGTCTTTCTTCAGTTATGCATCACATAGTTTCTCCTGATCAATCTTGTTCTGTTCCGGGTCGTTCAATCTTTTCTAATGTGACGTTGCTGCGCGATGTTCTTAGCCACATTGAGCAAACAAATGAGTCTGCTATTTTGATTAGTTTAGATCAAGAAAAGGCCTTCGACCGAGTCGATCGCGTCTTCCTTCTAGAGCTGCTTAATGTTTACGGTTTTGGTTCTGATTTTTGTCGTTGGATTAGTACCTTTTATAATGGTGCTTGCATGCGTATCATCCTTAATGATTGGCTTACTGAGAGTATCCCCCTTGAACGGGGTGTCCGTCAGGGGGATCCTCTTTCTCCCCTACTTTATGTTTTATGTGTAGAAGTTCTTGCTAATCTGATCCGTAGATCTCCAGAGATTGAGGGGTTTTTACTTCCTGGTGCAAGGGGTTTGCAGGCGAAAGTTCGCCTCTATGCTGATGACACCACTGCTGTTTTGAAAGACCTTTTCTCTCTAAATAAGCTTTTTGATTGTGTTAGTGTTTACGAACGTGGTTCTGGAGCTAAGCTAAATAAGTCGAAAACGGAGGCCATGTGGCTCGGTGCTTGGCGTTCTCGGACTGACGAACCCCTTGGACTTACTTGGGTCAAGAAAATGAAAATTCTTGGGGTCTTTTTTGGTACTATCCCTGTTGAGAATGATAATTGGCAACCCAAGCTAAACAAACTAGAGAAGTCCCTCAATCTTTGGAGATCTCGTTCTCTGTCCTTCCTAGGCAAGGCTCTCCTTATTAACACCTTAGGGTTAAGTAAGCTGATGTATCTAGCTAGGGTTTTGTTTCCCCCTGCCTGGGTCCTTTCCCGTATCAATAGTTTCATCTGGCCTTTTCTTTGGGGTTGTAAAATTGAGACGGTTGCTCGTAATACCTTATATTTAAGCGCTGCGCAAGGGGGTATAGGTATTATTAACTTTAGTGTTAAGTGCCTTGCCTTGCAGTTAGCGGGGATGGCTTTTACTTTGGACTCGCCTCACGATTCTAGTTTTTATCTTTGTAAATATTTTGTTGGTAGACGTTTGTCTTCTCTTCGCCCCCAGTGGAATTGTTTGCGCGATAATTTTGCCCCTTCTGCCTGCTTTCCGTCTCCATTTTACGCCCGCTGTCTCGAAACTCTTTTATCCGTTGGTAGTTGCGACTTAACTTCTAAGCGTTTATATTTGAAACTACTTTCCTCGAATTCCTCCTCCCCTATCTTGCATAGAGCTTGGACCCAGGTTTGTGGCTCTTCTTTTTCACTCTATGATCATTGGTCTCTCGTTCGAGATTCCTTTACCGAAAATCCTAAAAATGATCTCTTGTGGCTAATCGCTCTCCGCGGTGTTAAGGTTCGCGACTCCCTTGCTAATTGGGGATATATTAACTCGGCTTTCTGTGCTTCTTGCCCTAGACGAGAGACTATCGATCATTGTTTTTTGCATTGCCCTCGGGTTAAGCGGGTTTGGTCCCGTTTTTCCCCAATTTTAGATAGTGTGCTAGGCTTTCGGCTTACCTTAAATGTCCCTTTTGTGTTCTTTTTTATTTGGCCCCCTCTCGTTACGAAGAGGGCTCGCATTGCGCGCCACATTATCAAGACCATTCTCTACGGTGTTTGGGTTTTTCGCAATAAGGCCACCTTTTATAACGGTAAAGAAGATCATCGAGCTATTATTCGTTTTGTTTCTGGCGATCTCCGTAGTCGAATTAAGCTCGATCACTTTCGCCTTTCAGACAGTCGCTTTTCTTCTTTGTGGTCTCTCCCAGGCTTTTGCACCGTAGAGAATGGTCTTCCTAGCGTTACTATTTAGGCGTACATTTAATTCTCGTTTTGCTTTGTCCGCGCGCTGTTTGCGGTGCCTGTAATCCGGGGCTCTCTTTAAGGAACTTGCGCAGTTCATGGACTTTATCGTTAGGGCCCCTGGCCCTTACGGCTAGCTGCTTACTCCGGCTTTGTGACTCTGACTTTTTTGTATTCCTGAATATGTAATAGCTCCATTTTTATTTGTGAATAAACGCTCTTTTGAAAAAAAAAAAAAAAAAAACAATCTGTTCTTATCAGCTTAATATCTGATACGCTGCTCATCGAGCAGCTCATATATTAAACTGATTTTTGGAACTGGGCCGTGGAAAAGAGGCTTGCCTCGTCCCGGCCACGGGTTGCCTCGGTATAGCACTACCTCCGAGTGTGGCCCACTTCCCTCCGGGGAAGAAATAAACAATTGAAAGTAAAACAATTGACTGACAGACTGACCAGCTTCCACCTTCTCTTGTCTTCCCTAGGAAGGAGGGAGTCACCGGCCTGCCTTACCGGTTCTGGGACGACAAGAAGCCACCACAAGCTATGTGCAGAGCAGTTGCGTTTTGCGGTCCATGGGAAGGCTGAAAAGGTTCATACTTACCTGACGCGAGTGCTTGGCCGGAGGCCCTACCCATTTGGTACGTGGTTTTTGGTCTTCTCTTCAGGTTAAGTGGCGGGCCTTTGGCCTTTTTGGTTCCGTTGTTCAGCCATTTTGGACTTCGTCGCCCATCCATTTCTTTGTGCTTTTTCAGCCTGAATTCTGCGCCTTTTTGGTGAGTTTTTGTCTCCCTTTTGTAGTTGCCCCACCCTTTAGGGTTGGCCTCGGGCCATGGCCCGGGCTCCCTTTGTGCGCACTGTTGCTTTCAACGTTTCTAATTTTCCGTCTACTGCTCAACGTTTTGATATTGCGCGTGCCATTAGATGTCACTTTAATGACGAATTCACTGTTGCGGCCATTCAGTTTGTTCCAAATAATGCTGTTAATGTTTCGTTTGTGGAGGATAATGCTAAAAAGACTGTTGAAAGCTCTGATTTTGTTACAATTGATGGAGTTATATGCCGTGTGCTTGTTCATGGGCCCCGCCCTGTGAATGTCATAGTTCATCACTATCCGTTTGAAGCAAGTTATAAGGAGTTACGCTCGTTTATGGAAGCCTATGGCGCTGTTAAAAATGTTAGGCTGCAACATTATGCCGATATGAATGATGTTTCGACTGGCTCTAGAGTTGTTCAAATGATACGTCAAAAGGTTATCCCGCGGTCCGTCACTATTAACGGGTATTCTTGTAAGGTCTGGTACCCTGGCCAACCCCTAACTTGTGATGTTTGTAGAGAGGAAGGGCATATTGCCCGGAATTGTCCCTTTCGCGACGTGTGTCGCAATTGCCATCTACCTGGCCATTTTTTCAGGAACTGTCCCAATCCCCCGCGAGCTTGGGATGTGCCTAACGTTGATCCTGGGACGGGTGCTTCTACTGATCCCACTCCTGCAGAGGCTGCGGTGCTTGCGTCGCCTACGCCCGTTTCCCCCCCTCCCGTGGTTGTGGGTGTTGTCCCTGCTTCGATTCATAGTGTGCCCGATATCCAGCCTGACTCCTCTGACTCGGAGGATGAGGGCTCTGTGGATCTCTTTCGGAGTCAGTCGGTCCTCCAGTCTACTAACTGGGTCGATGCGATGGATGAGGACTCCTCATCCTCGCCCTCGTCGTTCTCTGCTTCCGATGGCGTCTCTGTTGCCGATGGTGATTCACCTCCCGGTACCCAGGTCGTCAGCGAAAGCATCTTAAGCAGTAGTTGTAGTAGGAGCGCGAATAGCGCTGGTAATTTAAGTGCTGGTAATGATATGATTGATAATGATAATAGTGAGGACACTGATAGTAACAATGATAGCAATATTTGTAAAGATAATGGTGTGAACACGAATAGTGTTCTTAATGGCAAAAATAGTGTGAACACGAATAGTGTTCTTAAAGCTAATAGTGTGAACACGAATAGTGTTCGTAATGCTAATAGTGTGAACACGAATAGTGTTTGTGATGAGAACAATAACAGTAGTGGGTGCACGAATAGTGCTTGTAGTGATAAAAGTGTGAACACGAATAGTGTTCGTAGTGCTAAGGATAATTGTAGTAAAGTGGACACCAATGTTTCCTCTGATAATGCTGGTGATCTGTTGCCCGGTTCTTGTGAGCCCATCTTGCCCTTCTCTGAGCCCCCCGATGCCCTTATGGTCGAGGTCTCGGGTTCTCGCAAACGGTCTGTTGTTGACTACTCCAGTTCAGATGGTGATTCTGAGATTTCTAAGAAATCTAAGCAGACTGTTTCCCGCCCGCTCTCCCCTAGGTCACTTGATTCCGTTCGCGCGTTTGGTCTTTCTTCTGGTTCACAGTGATGTATGTCTTGTCCCTTTCTCTTTCCCTCATGGCTCTCTCCGTCATCTCGGTTAACATTAATGGTTTGAGGGATGCGGACAAGCGGCTCAGCTTTTTTCAGTGGCTGTCCCATCTCTCTCCCTCGGTTGTGTGTCTGCAGGAGACGCATGCCATCTCTCCGACGGAGTTATCTTCGTGGGTGTCCGGTTATGGTTATTTGTGTGCTGGCTCCTTTGGTTCTCATCGTTCTTGTGGGGTTGCTATTCTGTATCGTCCTGTCCTCCTGTGCCACTCTGTTGTTTCTGAGTTCGATGGTCGTTTTGTATTAGCCGAGTTTGGTTTCCGTGGTTCTGTCTTCCGTGTCGCTTGTGCTTATGCCCCAAATCGTAACCCTGAGCGTGATTCCTTTCTTCATCAATGTGTTGATCATATCGATCCTTCCATTCCTTCTCTTCTGTGTGGTGATTTCAATACAGTCTTTGACCGTCTTACTGATCGTCGTGGGTCCTGCCCCTTCGATACTTCCCGTGAAAGTTCTTCTTTGTTGTCATCCGTTTTTCGTGATTGTTGTGTTGTTGATATTTGGCGTGTCCGGCACCCTTCTGACTCGTCTTTCACCTGGTTTCGGAGAGATGGCTCTCTGGCTTCTCGCATAGACCTCATCGGGTGCCCATATGCGTGGATCCCCTTTGTGTCTTCTGCAGACATTCTTCCTTGCCCATACTCTGACCACTGTGCGCTCCAGTTTGTTTGGTCGCTTCCCTCGGTGCCCGTGTCAGGACCTGGTCTTTGGAAACTCAACACCTCTATTTTGGAGGAGGAGGCTTATTTTCATCTTGTTTCCGATTTCTGGCAGTCCTGGCGCTCTCGCTTGCTTACCTATCGCTCCCTGGTTGACTGGTGGGATGCCGGCAAGTCTCGCATCAAGGGTCTCACCATCAATTATTGTAAGCGTCGGGCGGAGTCTAAGCGCCTTGAGCGGGACATTCTCCATCGTCTGGTCTCTCACCTTAAGCCAGCTGTTGATCTGGGTCGTGTCTCTCTTCTGCCCGTGTATTTGTCATCTCTTGCACGTGTCCAGCAGCTCGACCTGGAGTCTGCCCGCGGCCTCCAGGTGCGCGCTCGTGCCAGATGGGTGGAAGAGGGTGAGTCGTCCACCGCTTATTTCTTCCGTCTCGTCAAAAAGCAATCCACCGACCGCTATATCTCGGCGCTGAGAGGTAGTGATGGGTCACTTGTCTCTGACAAGGATGGCCTTTGTAATGTTTTCCGTTCCTTCTACTCTGATCTTTTTTCCGCTGTACCTTGTGACCTCGCTGCCCGTAATGAACTTCTCTCTTGTGTCTCTTCTGTCCTCTCGCCTGTCTCTAGTGCTCTCTGTGAAGGTCCTCTCAGCCAGGAGGAGTGTTTGACTGCTCTGAAGGGCATGGCTAGGGGTAAGGCTCCTGGCTGTGACGGCCTTCCTATGGAATTTTTCCTCAAATTCTGGTCTGTGTTAGGTGCCGATCTCGTTATGGTGTTAAACTCAGCTTTTTCTTCTGGTCGTCTGTCTCCCTCTCAGCGCCGCGGTGTTATCACTCTTTCTTTCAAAAAAGGTGATCGTACCGACCCCAAGAATTGGCGACCAATCACCCTGTTGAATGCCGACTACAAAATAGCTTCTCGTGTTATCGCGGCCCGCCTCCTCAAGGTCATCCACCTGGTTGTTTCTAAAGATCAAACTTGTGGGGTTCCAGGCCGCTTCATCGGTGAGAATGTAGCTTTCTTGCGGGATGCTGTTGATTACTGCTCTCGCATGGATATCCCCGCTGCTCTACTGTCCCTAGACCAAGAAAAGGCATTTGACAGGGTGGATTGGTCCTTCCTGCGTTCCACTCTCTCTTCTATGGGCTTTGGGCCTTCCTTTATAAAGTGGGTTGATCTTTTTTATTCTGGTGTCCGTAGTTCGGTTAATGTCAATGGTTTTATTTCCAAGTCCTTTTCGTTGTCCCGTGGTGTTCGTCAAGGTTGTCCTCTGTCTCCTCTTCTGTATGTTCTTGTTGTTGAAGTTCTTGCTTGTAACATCCGTGCCAATCCTTCGGTCAGTGGCCTTACCTTGCCTGGTTTTTCTCTTCCTTTACCTGTTATTTCCTGTTATGCAGATGATACGTCCCTTCTAGTTTCTAGTGATCGTTCCATTCGTGAAGTTTTTAGTGTCTATTCTCTCTATGAGCGTGGTTCCGGGGCCAAGCTTAACATGTCCAAATGTAAGGGCCTTTGGCTTGGTCCTTGGAACAATCGCACTGACTCACCGGTGGCTATTGAGTGGTCGTCTGTTAAGGTTAAGGTCTTAGGTGTCTTTTTGGGTCCCGGCAATCTGGAGGTGGATAATTGGAGGCCTCGTATCACTGCGGTTGAAAATGTTCTAAATTCTTGGAGGCAGCGTGCTCTGTCTTACCGTGGTAAGTCTTTTGTCATCAACGCGCTTGCCTTGTCCCGCGTGTGGTACGTGGCCTCCCTTATACATGTGCCCCGGTGGGTCAGTGCGGAAATCAATTCTCTCATTTTTAAGTTCTTTTGGGGTGGGAAACGTGATCTTGTGGCTCGTCGTGTTGTTGTGCAGCACTCCTCCCTAGGTGGCTTTAATGTTGTGGACTTCCAGCTTAAAGTGTCGGCTCTCCATGTTCAATGGGTTCGCCGCTTTGTCGTATCTCCGTCTTCGTGGGTCTCGTTCATGGTCTTTTGGTTTTCCTCCGTACTTAATGCTCCCCCTCATGTGGTTTTTTGTTCCCCCTCTGTTTCTCCCATCTCCCGGCTCCCGCCATTTTATGTTTCGCTTCTGTCCGCTTGGCGTGCGTGTAAAGGTTCTCTTTCTGTTTCGTCCTCTGTTATTGGTTCCGGTGTTGATTTTTGCCCCATTCGTTCTGTTACTACTAAGTCTGCTTACCTTTTTCTCCTCTCTGAAAACGTGTCTCCCCCTCATTGTGTAGCTAAGTTCCGTCCCTTGTTTGGTCCGTTGTATTGGTCTGCGACGTGGCGTCAGCTCTCCTTTTTTGTTTTGGACCGTCCTGTGATCGACCTTTCTTGGAAGGTCGCTCACGGTGTCCTCTATACGGCTGAGCGCCTTTCCTCTTTTGGTCTTAACGTCCCTACGGCCTGTTTCTGCTCTTGTCCTTTGGAATCTTTACAGCACCTGTTTTTTGACTGCCCGTTGGCCACAAGTGTTCTCTCTTGGCTCCAGTCCTGGTTGTTTCTAGCCTCCCCTCTCTCTCCTAGTTTCCTTCCCCGTCACGTCCTTTTTGGTTTTTCTGAAGATGAGTTGCGTGTCGTTCCGCGTGTTTTTGTTTATCTGCTTAATGTTAGTAAGTTCTGTGTTTGGTGGGCTCGGAATGACTTCCGTTTTCGTCATACTCGCCCTTCTGCCGTTCTGGTTATTGAGCGTATCAAGTCGCGTGTGCGTCGCTACCTGCCTTTGTTTTTTCGTCGTTTTCGTTCTGCCCGTCGTCGTCAGTATTTCACCCGTCAGTGGGGCAGGTGTGGTGTTGTGGCTTCTCTCGTCCATGATCGTCTTGTAGTCCATCTTTAGTCTTGTTCGGGTGCATCTTAGTGGTGAACCAGCTCGTGTTTGCTGAATGAGTCTGTTGACTGGTGACCTACTTGGTCCGCCTTTCACCGTTGCTTCCGTCTGTTTCCTTATGTCTTGTTGTCCCGTTGTTTTGTCTGTCCTTTGTGTCTGTCTGTGAGGGGTTGTCATTCTTGAGTGTAAGTCGGACGAGGCGTCTCTTGAATGCAATTCCTGTGTTTGTCTTCTGTTCTGTGTTTGTAAGGGCGGGGTTCGATTCCCCGGCGAGTTTGGCGTACTGGTGTACCCCTGTTTGAGGTGAACCGTTGTTGCGGATTAGTCGTTATGTCTGGCGGGCATTGCACTCACCCTACTGGGGGCCCGGCCATTCGCCTCAAATATAAAAAAACTTACCTGACGGGGGAGGCACTGTGATCAGGGAGGCAGTCCTCTCAAGGTGAGGCTCTTTCATTGCACTTCGCTTGGGTTGACCCTTGCGATTACCCCAAATGTGGGTAACTCGAGCGTATAATTTCTGGTAGTGGGGGCCTGCGTTCGCGCTAGTCCCCGCACCCCCCTCGGGAAAGGAATGGCACTAATGCGATGGTTTGTTGGTGTGATTTCATTCAGTCAGGCAAGCATGGAAAGATGCCCTGTCGTTTACTGACGGGACGGGACTGAACGGAACGGAGTGACCAAGGACAAGGTGAGTTTGCCGTGTATTGAAATCTCGTTGAATGTTTGAGTTATTTGGTGGGTGCAGTGCGGAGCGGAACCTCACTTCATTTCTTGCATTCTTCGTTGCTGCAGAGAAATCATCGAGGATAGATCGATCGACGAGTGAAACAAGAAAGTACCGGAGGGCAGATGGAGCACTTATCCTCTTGCATCGTTTGCAAAACGTAAGTAGATGTATGTTTGCAATGTTCGATCGCCTATCTGTAAGCGTGATAGATTTCTTATCCCTCCCTTGTACTATGTTGCCTTCTGGCGATCCGGCGTGCATTGAGTAACATGAGAAGTGGCCAGGGCAGTTGGCGTTACATTTCTGTGGCCAACACGCACGTTGTCGTTTCTCTGTGTTATGAATTAATTGAATTGTTATCGCGAAAGTAAATGTATTATACTCAGGAAGGATAGTGACTTATTTTCTGAATAATGTTGTTCACCCTTTGAACAAATGGGGCCTGAATACTGTTCGTGTTGAGCAGAGAACAGTGAAAATGTCAACTCCACCAAGTCACGTTTTCGCTAGATCAATTTTATAATTTTCTAGCCGTCGTTGTATGCACATGTTCCCCACTAACTAGTTTGTCTTTTCATCCAATGCATAACAGTGCGTCAATTTCACACTTGCCGTGTCCTGTTCTTTGCTCAGACAAAAAGATAGCTTTGATGTCATAAACGTTGGTTTGATAAGATCTCGCGCGCACGCGCTCCCTCGGGAATATAAGTTCGCCTTTCCCGTGTGAACTATTTTGTTTTTGTTGCATTTCTCATTTTTGACATTTGCTTGACATGTTGTGTTTTAAAAAAAGCTGTATTGGAACTTTCTTTGGTGGGGGGAACTGAGATTCTTTGAGATGATGAAGTGGATAGAACGAAAAAGGGAAGCCTACAACACGGGGTATTCCCAGGCGGTCTCCCATCCAAGTACTAACCCCGCCCGACAGGGCTTAACTTCGGTGATCGGACGAGAACCGGTGTTTTCCCTGTGGTATGGTCGTAGACAAGTAATTTGCCGTGAAAATTTACTCCTTTATAAGGGGAAAGTGAAAAAGAGGTCGGAGGAAACACCATGTGGATTTGTCCTCTTGCCGTCAACGCAAATGCCATGCAGTCCTGGTGGCTGTGGCTGTCTGCCGTCCGTCCGTCCATCCACTGTACAAGTAGACAATCGTTGTGTGCGCCGGCCTCGTTTTCAGGTTGGCTTTGTAGATTCCCTACTGGGGACGGATTACAATCAGACCACCATATCTCGCGACCAGGAGACTAGCAGCACTCCGTCTGCTGCGAGCATGTTATGGCATCGGCTTCTCGGCCTTTTTGCTAAGATCAAGTGTAGTATCTGTTCTTATCAGCTTAATATCTGATAGCTGCTCATCAAGCAGCTCATATATTAAACTGATTTTTGGAACTGGGCCGTGGAAAAGAGGCTTGCCTTGTCCTGGCCACGGGTTGCCTCGGTATAGCACTACCTCCGAGTGTGGCCCACTTCCCTCTGGGGAAGAAATAATGAAATGAAAGTAAAACAACAGACTGACAGACAGACTGACTGACCAGCTTCCATTTTCTCTTGTCTTCCCTAGGAAGGAGCGAGTCACCGGCCTGCCTGAACGGTTCTGGGACGACAAGAAGCCACCACAAGCTATGTGCAGAGCAGTTGCGTTTTGCGGTCCATGGAGAGGCTGGAAAAGTTCATACTTACCTGAACGCTGTTTAGGTTAAGGTTAGGGCCTGTCGTCCATGGTTCTTATCCTACTGGACTCTTCGGTTCCTCGTGGTAAGAAGACCAAGTGCTGAAGCCTACAAGTCAGGATTTGGTACGACCTCCTCCTGTCTGCTGTTACGGTGACCCTCCTGGGGACTTTTATGCTGGGCGTTCTGTCCTAACCCAGGGTAAGCCGTTCTTTGCTGTTTCCGCTTTCTCTTTTTGCTATCCTCGTCCTTAAATTCTATTCCGCCTTTGTGTTTTCGGCCTCTGGTCTCGCTTTTTGGCCTTTTGGGCCCTCTGGGGCTTTCGTTTAGTGGCTCTTGGTCGAGGTTATTATTAGTTATAGGTGGGTAATAAGCCCCACTATAGATCCTATTTGTAGGTGGGTAATAAGCCCAACAAAGCAGAGTATTTAGCTATTTGTAGGTGGGTAATAAGCCCCACAAAGCAGAGTATTTAACCATTTGTAGGTGGGTAATAAGCCCCACAAAACAGAGATATTAGTCGTAGGTGGGTAATAAGCCCCACAGTTTTAAAAAGTATTAATTGTAGGTGGGTAATAAGCCCCACAAGAAACCTTATCCGTGGGTGGGTACCCAGTCCCACAGTAATAGTACTAGTAAGTGGATAATAAATCCCACAAGAAAGTATTTGTAGGTGGGTAAAAGTCCCACAGTAAATTACCAGTAGGTGGGTAAAAGCCCCACGTGTTTAAAAGCATTGTAGTTGGGTAATAAGCCCCACGTTAAATAGTTTTCGTTGGTGTATCTTAGGTGGGTAATAAGCCCCACGTTAATATTTTCTATTTATCTTTGAGAATCACCTTTCATTTCTGTTAGTAAGTGGTCGCTTTGCGCCCTTACTCTTCCTTTAAACATGGCTCCCCGCAACAAGCGGACCGTCTTAGTCAGATCTTCTGATTTCCCTGCTGGGTCCTCTAACCAGGACATGTTCTCTCGTATATTTGACTCATTTCCTGATAAAGCAGTTGATGCAGTACAGTTTTGCCCAGCGGCCTTATCCATCACTTTTGCCTCTGAACAACGTAAAACTGGTTTCGAGGAGTCTGGGTTCATGCCTCTTGGCCCCATTCTCTGTAGTGTTATTCGTACGATGCCCTCTTTTGTCTTGGTGTATGGGTTCCCTTTTGAGGGTTCCAATGACATGATGAAGGACGCCTTGTCTCCTTTTGGGGATGTTCGCAATGTTGAAAGCCAAACTTGGTTAGGCCACTCCGTCAGTACCGGTACTCGCAAGGTCCGTATCATTTGTAAGGAACATATCCCACGCTTTGTTGTCATCGACGGTATTAGGTGCAAGGTCTGGTACAAAGAACAGCCTTTGACTTGCGACATTTGTTCCGGTGAACACACTGCGTCTGTTTGTCCCCTTCGTGGAAAATGCACACGTTGTCGTCAGAAGGGTCATCTGCGCCGTGACTGCACCTTCCCTGTGTGGCAGCCTCTGCCTCCTCCGGTTGTCTCGGCTGACTCTGCTTCAACTGACCCTACGCCAGCTGAATCCCTGGACCTTCGTGACAATGAGTTGTCTCCCCTGGCTGACCCTTCCCCTAATCCTCCTATGGCTGGTACTTCTGGTGAGTCTCCTGGTGCGACCAGTGCCGAGGACACCTGTGTCCCCCAGTGCTTGGGAGGAGTTGAGACAGGTGACGACCTGTCCCCTCTCGATAACGATGATAATGCTGAGTCAAGTGATGTTCTGTCTCCTCAGGATGATGTTGATGTTGGCGAGACTAGTAGTGACCTGCCTTATCGCGGCAAAGACGCTGGGCCCTAGATCAGTAGCGGCCTGCCTCCCTGTGATAACGTTGGTCCTCTGACTGAAGCGCTGGTCTCTGCCCCTCTGTTGGATGTTATGGTTCATCACCCCTCATCTGTTGATCCTCCTGCTGTGGTCATGGAGGTTCTCGATGAGGGCTTTGTCACGAGTCTTGGTGGTCATGGTAGGAGTGAGGATGGTGCTGATGCCCCTCCTCCTTCCCCTGAGATCTCGCAGTTTGTCCTCGCTGCTTGTGATGTGGCACCCATGGAGGTTGCCGCATCTTAGTCTGCTGGCATTCGGAAAGGGCCTCTGGCGGTGACCGTAGACTCTGGTGATTCCTATGACTCGGCGGATGAAGTCTTTTCTGATGATCTTGGCCCGGGGCCCACCTCAAAGGCTGCCTGTGGTCCTTCTAAAAAGTCTGGCACTAAGAAGAAGCCTCCCGTTGTTTCCGGCACAAAGACCGCCTCAAAGGCGGCCTCTGGGTCTAAAAAGCTATCAGATAAAAAGGGCGTGCTTAAACAGTCTACACCCAAAAAGTCCTGCCTTAGTGGGTCTGCTACCCACAGTATGCCTCCTGTTGTTCCCTCTACCTCCGCTGGTAAGCGTCCTCTTAAGAAGTGCGGGTAGTTTCTCTTTTTGTCTTCCTTATGTTTACCTTGCTCTCTATAAACGCTAATGGTCTTCGTAATGAAGACAAGCGGCTTGGTTTCATTCATGGCTCCAGTCTCTTCCCTCAGTTGTCGACATTGACTGTGTCCAAGAAAGTCATTGTATTTCTGATGCAGATTGTTTGTCCTGGTTTCGGAATTCTGGCTTCACCTTTGTGGTTTCACCCGGGACTAATAAGTCTTGCGGGGTTCTCGTCCTTTTTCGCCCTTGCTTTTCACTAGTCAGGTCTTGGCCAGACTCCTCTGGTCGTTCTCTCATGGTTGAATTAAAATATTCTGACTGCCTTTTTCGTGTTTGTTCTCTGTACGCCCCTAATCGTAATCCTGATAGAGACGAATTCCTTGTTCATGTGTCTGATTTAGTGGACCCGTCCATCCCTACGCTCTTATGCGGGGACTTCAACACTGTCCTTGATCGTGTCTCTGACCGCCACGGTTCCTGTCCCCTTGATGTTTCCCGTGAGAGCACGCCTCTGTTTACCTCTCTTTTTTCCGATTGCTGCGCTGCTGATGTTTGGCGGCTGCTTTACCCCTTGCAATCCTGCTTTACTTGGACTCGGCCTGATGGTGCTGTGGCTTCTCGCATTGACTTGATTGGCTGCCCTTATGCCTGGTTGCCTTTCGTGTCATCGTGCGAGATTCTTCCTTGTCCCTACTGCGACCATTCAGCTGTTTGTCTCTCCTGGTCTCTCCCTGATTCTCCTTCCCGTGGCCCTGGCCTCTGGAAGCTGAACTGTTCTATCCTGGAGGAGGCTAATTATTTTTCACTTATTTCAGATTTCTGGGCCTCGTGGCGTTTACGGCGGCAATCCTTCTCTTCCCTTGCCCATTGGTGGGATCAGGGCAAGTCTCGGATTAAGGGCTGACAATTAACTTTTGTAAGGGACGCCGGCGTTCCCAGATTCTCGAACGATCTCTTCTCTCTCGGCTTGCTGATCACTTGAAAGTCCGGATCGATTCCGGTGCTGTCTCTCTCCTCCCTGTTTATCAATCTACCTTGTCTCGGCTTAAGGCCTTAGACCTGGTTGAGGCCCGTGGGGCCCAGGTGCGCTCTCGCATTTTGTGGGTAGAGGAAGGTGAAACTTCTTCTTCATATTTTTTCCGCCTTGAGAAGAAGCGCTCTGCCGACCGCTCCATTTCCGGTTTAGGGGCCGCTGATGGCTCCTTGGTCACTGACCAGGACGGACTTTGTGCCGCCTTTAGTGCGTTCTACGCTGAGTTGTTCTCTGCTAGTCCTGTCGACCCTGTAGCTCAGAATGAGCTTCTTTCCCATCTTCCGTCCCCACTGTCCTGTGACTCTCGCGATGCTTGTGAGGGCCTCCTTACTGTGGAGGAGTGCTTCGCTGCCCTTCAGGGAATGGCTCGTGGCAAGGCCCTGGCTGCGATGGTCTCCCTATGGAGTTCTATCTACGCTTCTGGGAGGTCCTCGGCCCTGATCTTGTTGAGGTGCTGAACTGCTCCTTTCGTTCTGGCTTATTGTCTCGCTCCCAGTGTCAGGGCGTCATCACCCTTTCCCATAAGAAGGGTGATCGCCTTGACCCCAAGAACTGGCGGCCCATATCACTCCTCAATGTGGACTATAAGATCGCTTCGCGCACTATTGCCGGCTGCCTCCTTAATGTCATACACTTGGTTGTTGGTCGGGACCAGACTTGCGGCGTGCCTGGTCGTTTCATCGGAGAGAATGTTGCTTTCTTGCGGGATGTGGTGGATTTTTGCTCGCTGTCTGGTCGTCCCGGTCTCATCCTTTCCCTTGATTAAGAAAAGGCCTTTGACTGGTCGACTGGTCCTTCCTCCGCTCCACCCTCTCCTCCATGGGTTTTGGTCCATTCTTTTGCCGCTGGGTTGACCTTTTCTACCGTGATGTCTGTAGCGCTGTTAATGTTAATGGTCATCTCTCTCGTTTCTTTCCCTTGTCCCGTGGTGTTCGGCAGGGGTGCCCCCTTTCTCCCCTCCTATACGTCCTTGTTGTCGAGGTTCTGGCTTGTAGTGTTCGTCCTCATCCCTCCATTCCTGGTCTCGTCCTCCCTGGTTCCTCTTCTCCCCTGCCTGTCACCTCTGCTTATGCGGACGATACGTCCATTGTCATTTCATCCAACCAGGCTATTTCTGCTGTTTTCGATGTCTATCGCCTTTACGAAAGGGGGTCGGGCGCCAAGTTAAACTTGTGCAAGTGTGAGGGCCTTTGGCTTGGCTCATGGTCCGGCAGGCCTGACTGCCCTGTTGCCATCTCGTGGTCGTCGACCAAGATTAAGGTCCTCGGTGTTTTTCTCGGTCCTGCTGACCTTGCTGAGACTAACTGGAGGCCGCGTATAACGGCAGTCTCCAATGTTCTTAATTCCTGGCGGCAGCGGGCTCTCTCCTACAGTGGGAAGGCCCTGGTTACCAACGCCTTAGGGTTGTCTCGCATCTGGTACGTAGCTTCCCTTATTCACGTCCCTCGATGGGTTGTCTCTGAGCTAAACAGTCTTGTTTTCAAGTTTTTCTGGAGTGGCAAGCGAGACCTTGTCGCTCGTAATGTTGTTGTCCAGCCGCCCTGTTTTGGTGGTTTTCCATGGTTCATGTTCAAAGCAAAGTTTACGCTCTACACGTCCAGCGGATTCGTAGATTCGTGTGTTCCCCGTCGTCTTGGGCTATCTTTTTGTTTGTTTAGTTTTCTTTGTGTTTTTCTGCGTCTCCTAAGGTTGTGTTTTCATCTCCCTCCCGCTTTTCGTCTGCCTCCCTGCCCCCTTTCTATGTTGCCCTGTTGGACGCTTGGCGTACCTGTCACGGTTCCTTTTCTCCTCATATTGGCATTGGCTCTGGCATTGGCTCT